>NC_056743.1:1617029860-1617179860 GCF_019279795.1 Protopterus annectens | reverse complement strand
GCCATATTTGTTTCTTTAGCTTCCTGCATGAGTTGATGAAACTGAATGCATTGAGGACTGGAATTTCTGAACTGTATCGCCAAAAAAATCATCTGAAAAAATACCTTTTTAAAGTCTTTTGTGCCATGAGGCAAGCTCTTTGCATCTCCCAGTCCCCCGAACTAGTATACACCAATGCCATAGTTGCACCTACTTGAAGAAGAGGGAAATTCCCTCAAAAGGAGTATCACTTTTGGCGGAAGACACAGACAATGATTTCTTATGGAGAAACTCCACTCTTCTGTGTGGTGAACCTCTTCCAGCAACAAAGTAACTATTCTTTATGTACCCTTTGCATCATTTGTTGTTTTTTTATTTATTTTATTATTTATTTATTTGCATTTGTTTACCAGGAAGGTCCACTGGGCCAAGTTGAGCCCATTTTCAGGGGAGGCCTGAGGAGAAAAGCTCCACAATAACACTAATACAGTACAGTAGTACAGCAGCAGAACGGCACAATACTTTGTAGCATTTAGATACAATGCAACAATAACAGTACTATATAGGATTAAGAGTAACAAATATAGAGAATTAATAATAGGTGCCAAGGATTAGTTAACAAAAGTAAATCAGCTTGTCAGTAGCCCAGTACACATTGCATAAGTATCCATATAAATAGGATATAAGTTCTGATATAAAATCTTGTTAGTTCAATATTGAATTCCGTAAATAGTCCATAAAACAAGGGTTAAAGAAGTTGTTGGGAAACTAAACAATTAAGGTAGCAGGTAGAAAGCAGAGCTAGACAAAGAAGTAGTTATTGGTGAGAAAAGTGGAGAAAGATGCAATTAGGTTTTAAGAGGTTTGCATTGGTACAAGGACATAGCCAGGAGGAGGAAAGATGTTGTGTCAGAGTTTTTGGGAAAGTAGTTGGATTGCTAATGGCCCTGATTAATGGTGGTAGATTGTTTCACAACTTGGCAATAGTAAGAGTAAAGCATCTGGCCGTCTGTTTGGGAAGTAGTGGGTACGTAGATTGGCAAGGACAGGGCAGTCTGATGGTTTAAATATGATTTTGTGTGCTGTGATTAATTGTAGGTACGGCAGGTAGACAGGAAGTTCAAGGCAGTCTAGAACGTGTAGTGAGGAAGAGTGGTGGGAAGAGTATTTTGCATTGGTTACAAATTTAGCAATTTTATTGTAGCTTATTTCCAGTTTTGATTTTAAAGAGGACTGAGTGTTGGTAAGAAGAGGGGCACCATATAATAGGGAGGGAAGTAAAAAGGTAGATGCAAAAGTTTGTTTGTTGGAGCATTTAAAGAATTATTTGTGCCTGTAGAGCATGCCAAGTTTTTGGTGTGTTTTTTTTATTGCTATTGTTTATGTGCAGGTCGAATGTTAGATTATCATCTATGATTTTGCCTAGAGGTTTTGTGTGCGGAACAAGCTCTATGATGGTTTTATTTTGGGCCAGGATGGAGAATTCATTTTTATTTAGATTAGTAGTTTTTTTAGGGGTAAAAAGAACAAATTTAGTTTTGCTGGGTTTTAGGGCAAGATGGTTATTGGCCATCCAAGATTCGGTGGAAGTGAGGGCACTTTGGGTAATCTGTTGTGGTTCAGATAGGGAATTAGCAGTACAGATAATGGTTGAGTCATCTGCATATTGGATTATGGAACCATGAATAAGGGTGTTATGAAAGTTGTTGATAAAGATGCTAAAAAGAAGGAGCCCTAGAATGGATTACTGAGAGACACCTGTGGTTGTATTAAGGAATGGAGAGTGAGAATGCTGCCATTTATTTGATTGTTTTCCGTTTGTGAGGTAGCTTGTGAACCAGGTCAGGGTGGTGGATGAGAAGCCTAGGTTAGAGAGTTTTGTGAGAAAAAGAGGGTGATAAACTGTATCAAAGGCCTTAGAGAGATCAAGAAATAAAGAAGAAACAATTTTTCCAGCATCTCTAACCCAGTTAACTGGATCCACGAAGGAGAGGAGGGCAGTTATAGTACTATGGCCTTGCCTGAATGAATAAATTTATGTTTACTGTATGACAGAAGTGCATGAATCATTATCCCCCCATGCACACACTCAACATTTTACACAAAAAATACATGCAAATGATAAGAGGGGAGGTCCACATTTTGACAAAGTATCCAACATGTAATTGACTCGAATCTGCAGTTCTCAGAACAGTAATGGCATCTCATACTAAAAGTGCTGAAGTGCAATAAACATAATAAAATAACTTGCTGCAGTTTTTATTAGCCCACTCTAATTCCCACTCCAATTCCATGCCACATTCAGTATTATTACATTTCTATTGTTTGTGTTGTTTTTGTTTTACATGATTTTTACTCCACACAAATTTCATTCTACATTGCATTGTGCTGCGTTTTCTTTCTCGCAGACATTTCATTTTATTAGATCTACTATTTTTATACAGTTCTGCATAATATTGTTCCATTCTTTGTTTACATTGCTTTGTGTAGCAAGGGAATTTGTTTTAGTCAGTATGTTGTGGTTGTGCTGTGCTGATATACAAGTTAAAAAATACAAAACTATGCAATGAGCTGTGCAAAATATTATTATGACTTAGCAGAAGCCGAAATGTACCAAACAATGGTGAAACATGGTTAAAGGTATTAAAAACAGACTGCACTTAACTGACCTTGCCAAATCACATTACTGATAAAAAAGTAGAGCAAGGCTAACATGAAAAAATCGGATGAAGAAAATGAGAAATAAAAATACACTGATATTGAACACTGGAGCGTTATGCTCAATTAAGAATCATTGGCAACAATACATTAGTACTTCCGTTTCTTGTAACTATTTCGTAATGGGGTGTCCATGATAGTTACAGTTTTACTTTTCTTTTGACTCTTCCTACAAACATTTCAACTTCAGTTCTTCATGCATTTGTTGGTATCTGAGTATAGCCCTCAGTTCCTTGTTTATTCTATTGCAACAATAACATTCAGCCAATAAACTTGATTCAGAAATAGTTGTTTAGTAATAAAGGGTATAATCTGAGTGGTACTTAAGGCAGACTCACTACCAAAGGGGAATAAATTAACCTAGTACATTATAAAATGAATGAATGAGGCATTGTTTTGAGAAGTGTGACTTTATTCTCAGATTTTTGAAAGATCAAGTGAAACAGGAATAATGGTGTAATATTCTTACATCAAACAAGGTAGAAAAGAGCTGACCGCATGCTTCCAAGCAGGCCAGCTCATTCTGCAGATGAGCAGGGGGATAATTATTACAATTGTAGTACAAAGGAAAACTTTCTCGTTACCCAAACTATGGACTTAAGTATAGGAGTAGAAAACATACTCAAGAAGTTTATCAAAATGCAAATGTGCAATTCAAGTTTTAAAATATCCACTATATTATACATGCTTCCTTAGACTAAATTGCTATATGGTGGCGCATAGCTCCATTTTTAATCCACATCATTTTCATTCTGTTAGTGACAATACCTAGTAAATTACTCCAGAGAATGTACACGGCACTCCTCAAGTGTGCATTTCTAATGGCTACCTGCAAGCAGTGCTTAAAGAAATAAGATGGTATCTACAAGAAAAAGAGGACAAGAGAAGGCAGTTAAACTGATCTTATAATAAACATTAGCTTAAATAAAACAAATCTTTCATGGGTGGCACTGAAAGATCACACATGTTGAAGTCAGAACTGTGTAGTGTTTCCTTAAGTGATGTTTGTAGACTGTTCCCGTCTTTGTAAACCTACTCAGTACTCCATAATCTCAAAGTCGAGGCATGTAAAATTCATGTACCTTACTACCAGCAGCACAACTAACCACAGAACAGGTTATTGCAATTTCCTGTTTCATTTTATTTCAGCATTTTACTGACTTGTTTATTTACAAATTTGGTATTAACTGCTCCGTTGTTTCCTAATCTCTTATCAGGTTTACAGCCCTCCAGTGCAAACACTGACATCTTAGAATTAGTGAATACATATCTCATGTCAAAATATTGCCATATAATGCACTTTGTACTCTGTAATTACTTGATTGCAAGATCATGAAGTATTTAAATACTTGCCCACTTACATTTCTTTTAATTTCAGATGTCTAAACAAATTATAATGAAATATGGGTTGTCTTAAAAACATCTGCTGCAAGTCAAAGCACTGCAGTGCACATGTGCACGTGCAGTACAACTCCATCATTCTGTATATAATTTTTAATCAGCGCACTGAAGCGTACATGCACACATGCAATCCAAGTTCATCATTCTGTATAAAATTTTAAATTCTAGCTCTCCTATGTGAGGTGGAATTGAAATCTGCACTGTAGCACTGCATTTGTCAAGAAATAAACACACTTCAGGTGCAGTTAAATGTTGACAAGACCCCTATTCAAATCATAGCTAGCTACGCTTTGACTCAAGATGCCCACTCCACCTATCTGGACTTCTTCAAATCTATCAAGATTCAACCCTTTACCCTGAGACTGGGTGACTTTAACTATCCTGCCATAGACTGGAAAAACTACTCATGTCAAAACATAAATGCCAACAGATTAACTGATTTTGTCAATGCAAATGCCTTGGACCAGTTGGTTGACACCCCCACAAGAGGTGATAATATCTCGGACTCGGTATTAACCAACATGAGTAACCACTGCAGCTTCCCTACAATGTCATCATCCTTGGAAGGATCAGACCACAAAGTGGTCACTTTCAACGTCACCATCTCTCCTGACCCCCCCCCCCCTTGCTAGGGTCAAACATAAAAACTTCTCCAAAGCTGATTACAATCTCCTGAGGGAAGGTGTAAACAGCTTCATAGCCCACTCCTCCTCCATAGGAACCAGCACAAATGTCCAAACACACCAAAGTACTATATGAGCATTTATATACCCGCATGGAATCAGGAATACCCGAAAGGACAAAATCATCCTCCTCAAGGAACCTGTCTGGTGGACATCTGCAATAAATAAACTCTATAATAAAGAAAAAAATACTGCCCAGGACCAAGAAGGAGCAGGTGACTAACAGGTAGCAATCTCTCCTTGAACAAGCAAATAAGAGCACTAGTGAAATCCTCCAAAGCAAATTTCGACTACAAACTGGCCACATCTACTGAAGACAGTCATAAGGCTTTCTTCATATATGTCCACAATCTCAAAGACAGCACTCAGATCTCCTCAGAACTGGTGGTCAAGGCCACCACAGATACAATTGCTGTAGATATAGCCAACCTGCTGGCAGATAGGTTCAAAAAAATGTTTACCGCTCTGTCCCCCATAAGTAAATCAGGAGATCCTTGTGTCTGGGAGGTAAACACTTTAACCATTATGCCAATTGATAACCCAGGTTTTTTTTTCCCCTGCATCTTCTCCCCTCCTGTTGTCTCTAGGGAGCAAATCATCACTGTCCTCTCAAAGGTAAAAAATACAGCCTCCATGGGACTCTATAACAAATCAGACTGCATTCTACATGAGCTCAGACAGGAACTTGCAGCGCTATTAGGCACCCTATTCGACCAAAGCCTGAGTACCAACTTCATCCCAGCTGAGTGGAGGACAGCTACTGTCATCCCTTTGCACAAAGGTGGAGAATCCATCAATCCAGGAAATTATAGACCCATCAGCCTAACTAGCCTGATCTGCAAGCCATGGAATGGATTATCATGGACCTCATTAACAAGGACATTGGCAACCTCCAAACACTTGATCCCACACAGTTTGGTTTCATCAAGGGGAGTTCATGCCTGTTAAATTTGGTCACCTTCTTTGAAACAGTCACCAAAGCCATGGATGAGAGGAAGACGGTGCACACCACCTACCTTAATCTGGCCAAAGCATTCAACACTTTTCCACAATAGGGCATAATAGATAAACTCTCTCAGCTAGGCATCAATCCATATGTACCAGATGGGTAGCAAACTGGCTCACTGATAGAACCCACCTAGTCAAAATAGGGGAAGCCACCTCAAACAATACATCTGTAATGAGTGATGTACCCCAGGGATCAGTCTTGGGGCCTCTTTTGTTTGGAATATACTTTCCTGAGGTGCAGGCCAAAACCAGTAGACTACGGCTGATGAAGTTTGCAGATGACTGCAATCTGGGCACTGTCATCAGTTCCCCTAGTGATGTGGACATCCTTCAAGATGGTCTCACCCAAACAAATGACTGGTGCCAGAAGCATGGCCTCAAACTGAATGCCAAAATATGCATCATCATCCCCTTTGGAGAGAGTGCTGTCTCCACAAATTATCACATTAATAACAAGGTCCTAAGCATGCAGTCAGTCATGAGGGATTTGGGCACCCAAGTTGATAGCAAACTGACTTTGGCCACCATATCGTCTCCATTGTACAAAAAGCTTTCTACATGGCCCACCTCATTAGGAAGGGTATCTCATCCAGGGACAAGGAGGTCATAACATCCCTGTATTCTTCCCTTATAAGACCCATCATTGAGTACAACTCCCCTTTCGGCATGTACTTCACAAAGAACATGCAGCAGCTGGAGAGACCACAGAGGTTCCTCACTAGGAGAATTCAGGGCCTCAAACATCTACCCTACACAAATAGGCTAAAAGCCTTGTCCCTATACTCAGTCTCATACACACTCCTCAGAGGTGACCTCTGTCTGGCATACAAAGGAATCTCAGACCCCACCTTGATGGGACTGCTGCATATCCGCAAGTCAAACTCCACTCAAGTAACTCACATGCATGACCTCAACCTGGTCTGTGACATCAATAGGACTTGTTGGCAGGACAGATTTGTGTCCCAGAGACTCCCCTTCTGTGAAATAGACCCCCCATCCATGTCAAGCACAGTACCTCATTAACCTTTTTTAAGCGCAACCTGAATAACTGGATGGGGAACAGAAAATACACCCCTGGTATTCCACTTGTATCCCTGCTGGACAGAGGCATCTGGTGCTGACTTGTCGGAACTTGGGCTAAATTCTTGGCTAGGCTTGTAAAGGCCGATACCCTAGTAACCTCCTATGATCCTATGATGCTATGACTGTTGTTTTAAAATGTCTCTCATATATGTTGCATGTTCTGAAAGTGCTGCTCCTCAGTTTGGCATTCAGCAGCCCTGCTTAAAGTAATGAGCTATAGCTCACAGTAAATCTATTTTTTTAAGACACCCATTTTTTTAACCATAATGAGTACAGCTGCAGCCTTCCTGTGAGGTTTGAACTTCTACCACTTCTGACTTAAGTAATCCTAACACTCACTTAAACAGTTATGTGCAACGTGCAACAGTTCGTCCGAATATGTGAATATCTATTTTTCCCATATTTAAATAAAATTGATCTGATGGACGTTGACAGTGTTTTGATTCTAATGTTGAGAAGTATGTCTGCTTCTTATCTTCTAATTTGCTTTAAGTCTGCAGTGAAGGAGGGGTCTGTGGAACATTCCAGTAACCTGATGAGCACTAATTATAAATGTCACTGCTATAAATGGAATCTATGATGTCGTAACTGATGTAATGGCCTTTAGTAAGTGTTTTAGAGTTTGGACATTTTGGATCAGTAGTAAGTGCATTGTCAGTATGCTTCAACACTTCTTACATAATGTCCACATATATGTGCTTGAATCACATCAGTTTTGAATTAAAGGCATACTTCGTTCAATACGTGTGTATGATAACAATGTTTCTGTGTACAAATTTCAATTCTATGTACCGGAAGTCCATCATCCATAGTTAGAATATAAAAAAAAGGAATTGTTAGCAGCAATAGTTAAGCACAGACACACCTAAAGACAGCTATCCTGACTAACTTGATGGAAGACATGCTGTAACAAAGCAATTCTGAGTAGAAGAAAGACATGACGCTGCTTAGCAAGACTAATCAGTGATGTTACTGGTATATGGGAGGTTGTTGCCATCATACAACTCACTGCTACATTTCCTTATATAAGCATGTCTGCAGTGCCATAGGACACCGAAAGAAATGAGACATGACTGTAAACTAGAGGGGAGCACATGAAGCAAGTGCTTTACGTCATATATCAGGATTTGTTTGGTGGCAGTCTGACAAATGTATTCACGCCTCGAAAATGAAGGATCATTCATGTCAGTCTGACATATAAGGTATGCAAAGAACACCAGAAGCTTTTAAATGAAAGATTATTAACATTTCTGTGTCATTTTTGAATGTCATATTTAGAAGGGAAAGTAAAGTATTCTATAAATGAGTAGAGTAGATTGTAAGCCTGCTACAATAACAGGGGTGATAAAATGTAGTTGTTTCACGGCTGGTGATAGAACGTGTAAGAATTTTAACTGAATACACTGAAGCAGTGATCACTGCAAAGAAGCTGCAGGCACTTTGATGGAAGCAAGGCCTGTACACATCTTAATCCGTAATAAACAATGATTGCAACATGAATAAGGAACTTGGTCGTTTTCTGCCAGAATTCTCAATCATTAGGTTTTGGAGTCACAGTGTTTATGTATTTTGATGTTTTCAAAAAAAAAAAAAAAACTTCCCTCCAAAGTAAAATTGTTTTCTTCTGTATCTTTTGCTTTTCCTGCATGATACATAAATGTACTCTATATTAAACATTTCAATGCCAGGTAATGCTGCTCTGACTCTGGATTGCTGTTTCCTTACAGAATATTTTAGAAGCATAGTAAATCGTGATAATGTCATTTCAGGCTTCATGCTATCAACTAATGTACTGCTTTCACATTAGCACTGTGATTTTCCTTTAAAACTCTATTTTTGTTTATCCTACTTACATGCATGTGCTTTCTTTAAAATGTTATCTGCTATATAGGATAGTTAATTTTGCTGAACAGGGCATGATTTTTTAATCGGACACTTTTCAATGCTTATTCAGTAAAGGTAATTTCAAACCAAAGAGTAAAAAGGTGTAAACAGACAAACCAGTTAGCAAAAACTACTAAAAAACCTAGCCAAGTTAGAGTTCTCACTGTGTGATACCTTAAATCACATGTAACAGAGGCTCATTGGATATATGCAAATGACCCCTTGGCCTTACTGTATCCCCAAAGACTTAAAAAGAAAAAAGAAAATGTCATGGACATTCAGAAGCCATATAACTGCAACACTTGATGTCCTATAGGGATCATTTACATATATCCCATGGGCATCTTTTACAGGAGGTTTAAGGTAAAGGAAAGTTTGGGTTAAGAGGAAGAGGGGCCATGTATTATAACATCTACAGTAGTATGGATTGTGTCAGTGTCTGCAGAGTAAGTGTATTTGTTAAATGACACAACGCCTGTCTCTTAGGGCACAGAGGAGTCATGAACATCCAATCATTGTTGCATGCTGTTTCCCTTTTGTCGCCAAGTATTGCTTTAAGGGGGAGTGGCTTAGCAAACAGAATTGAGAAATGAGTAGGGCAAAACAAGTTAAACACATTTTGCAATGTTAAGGAGCTGGTGTTGAAATTACTTCTGGTTCTGTCTTGTTGTGGCTAACCAGATAATGATTCTGTTTATTGTGTATAGATTTTTTTATCACCCTCTCATTGTGAGCTGTGTGTTCCTTGAATATTCTACAATTCAATGATTCAGGAGTTATCTCACTGCACTCTGGACTGAGTACTTGATTTTTATTTTTTTTTTTTATTTTTTATTTTTTTATTTATTTTAGGCCAAACTTTAAATAATTCTTCCTGCTCCCACTTGGTTGAATCAAACAACCTTTGAACATAATGTAACTGCTTTAGTTCATTTTCTGTTTGAACCCAATTATATTAACTCATCTGTAGCACTTCAGTAAATTAGCAGTTAGTGCTCGTACCCATAAATGTGTTTTAATTAACAAACTTAATTAAAACACCTGAGTGAAAGAGAGAAAGGGACAGATAGAGTGAGGGGGGCAAATAAAGGAGAGGGAGACAAATAGGGTTGGGAGATCTATGAATCTATGAAAAAGAGAGTAACAGGAGAAGAATGGAAAGAATAGCCGATAATACCATTTATAAGGTGAAATGCTGCAAATGATGTGATTTGGGATCCATACTAAGAAAATCTAAAACAAGCAAATGGTGCAATCTGGAGGCAAACAAGAAAACCATGGTGACAGTGAGAAACAAAGCATGTCCATGCAGGGCCACCCAGTAAATGTAACAATTACAGGTTATGGTCTGAAATGCAATGTTCAGAGTTATGTGTCCTGTTCTGACCTGTGTAGTATGAATTAAGTTTTTATATTCATAAATTGCAAACAAAACATGATTTGAAAGGAGACCAGACAAACCATGTCATGTAACCATCAACTTTTTTTGCTGAAATTAATTTTACAGACCTAGCTGAATTTATTAAGTACAATAAGTTGAACCTTCGTCTAACAGACTTAACACCAAGTAACTGAAATAGGTGAGGATACTTAGGTTCATAGGTTCATACTTCTATCTCTCTCTCTGCCGAAGGCATTTAAGCTAGCCCCATATGGTTTTGGGCTGCGCCACCCCTTAAAGAGGAAGCTAAAGGATTTGGCTGACAGAACAGAATGTAATCAATGCCTTGAAAGATCAAGTGCTGGAATGACAAATTAGAGTTAAAGCTCCCAGTGACATGTTCACTTTGAAGGAATAGGGATCTGGGAAGGGTTTATTTACAGCATAGTTTCTGATAATTAAAAGCCTTGTAAACTAGATAAGCATTCTTCCTAAAAGAGAGTATGGTACATTTTAACATATTTACTGAGGTTTCATAAATAGATTCAAAAGAAGAAAAACAAACACAATACAAAGAAAATAAGTATCCCTGCCAACAAGCATAGGAATACAGTTCCTAGCAGCAAAACACAAACAAAATACTACTGTCTGAACCATAATGTCCACAGTTCATGTCACATTAATGCACTTTCTCACTAAATTCAGGCAGTAAGTTTTTGTTAAAATCAGCTTGGTACTCATTGATAAAGCAATCCATCCATCCATCTACAACTCCTGTTTCCCATTTTTGCACATGAGGTCAGGATGTCACTTCAACAGTGACAATCATCTAGAGCCAAGTTTCATACCACTGGGTGGCTAGCCCTACCACGGATATATAAAAAGCAATGGCATGGGAAAAATCCTTATGTTTACTAGGAATTATATACTGACACACATATTCAAGCTCATCAAATTGCCTGTCTTTATAAACCTACTACCTGGTAACAGAAAGTGCTTTCTTTTATTCATATAGTATGCCTGAATTATGCAAATAAACATTAACTAACCAAGGTATCTTTTTTAGCTGTTACTTGTCAGAAAAGCAAGCAGACAGTAGACTTTCATGTAATTTCAGTGTCTCTTTCCATACTAACTAGCTGTTGCACCAGTATTATCAGCTGTTTCTCAATGAACTAGGTCCATAATGTTATTCTGGTAGAACAGCTTTTGTGGTATATCAAGTTTCTACATTGGCGTCATTTAGGCTTCATCAATAGTTAATAGGCATGCAGTCCAGAAACAAATTAAGGAGCCTAGCCCACATTCCAAATACCCCAAAGCATTTCTAGCTAAGTGACTTGCTGAAGGTTACACAGTAGACAAATGAAGGCCGAGGGAATCAAACCCTGTACCACAGGGAAGTGCCTCATTAACAGCTTGTAGCCTTAATCCTCAGGGAAGTACCTCATTAACAGTGTGCAGCCTTAATCCACAGGGAAGTACCTCATTGACAGCTTGTAGCCTTAATCCACAGGGAAGTACCTCATTAACAACTTGTAGTCCTAATCCACAGGGAAATGCCTCATAAACAGCTTGTAGCCTTAATCCAGAGGGAAGTACCTCATTAACAGCTTCTGGATGGCACAGTGGTGCAGCGGTAGCATTGTTGTCTCACAACAAGAAGCTCTTCTGTTCGATTTTCGGCTGGGGTGCCTTCTGTGTGGAGTCTGCATTTGTGTGGGTTTCCTCTGGGTGCTCCGGTTTCCTCCCACGTTACAAAGATATGTGCCTGGAGCTTTTCTCCCCGGGCCTCCACTGAAAATTGGCTATGTTCCAAGTCAGACTTTCCCAGTGAACAAATGTTTAAATAATAAATACAATTGTAGCCTTAATCCACAGGAAAGTCCCTCATTATCAGCTTGTAGCCTTTGTCCACAGGGAAGTACCTCATTAACAACTTGTAGCCTTAATCCACAGGGAAGTGCCTCACTAACAGCTTGTAGCCTTAATCCACAGGAAAGTACCTCATTAATGGCTTGTAGCCTTAATCCTCTGTGTTAACTGCTAAATTGGCTTTCTGACAAGATTATCTATGGCTCAATTGAAATTTAGTCAGTTCAAGTTAGACTAATTTGAAAAACTGAAGTCTTTACCATACCAAAAAAAAAAAACACTGTTTCACATGGACCTTTACTTCTCATGAACCTACTAAGCTATCTCTTAACATCTTATCTTACATCTTTATATCATCTCAGTGCAAAGACATGTAAGCCAGATAGTGAACTGTTATCCATGGGTTGGCTGCTTTTGCACGTGTTTGATATATATATATATATATATATATATATATATATATATATATATATATATATATATATATATATATATATATATATATATATATATATATATATATATATATATATATATATATGCATATATGTAGATATGCAAGTTTGTAGGTGTCCATGCATGCATGTATTCATTTGGAAACAAAATGAACGGACTGATCATTGTGGATCACATACTGCTATATCCACATGGTACAAAGATAAAAACATTCTAAAAGTGATCTATGCAGTAAAGCTCACTTGCATCTAAAGCATAAGGTATAATGCACTGAGCTGTATAGTAAACATCTAGATATCTCTAACAAAGCACGCAGTTCTATATCAAATCAATAGAGGAAAGCAAAGTAAGTAGCCATTCATTAATTGCAGCTTAAATATACAAGCTGAGTCTGTGCCTCAGAAGATACTGAAGCTGGGATGGCATAAGGAATACCACTACTGCACTAGATAGGAGACATTTAGGGAGTCTTAGTTAAAGGATGACAATGTCTATACATGCATATGACTGTTATACATTCCTGAGATGTGTATGTAATTGTAATGAAGTGCATTAATGCACATTGCATTTATTATTTGATAAATTAAACTACTGTTTGTAAAGCTTAGTCTATGTGTCAGTCAGAGAACTGCAGAAGTAAGAGGTGCATTATAATGTTCTAGGGCAAGAAAGGAAGAAGCAGGAAATGTGCTTAACTGAAGAAGTCTAAAGACAAAAAGAAGACGTAACAATAGTTTAGCTTTTTTAATATGTAGTGTCAGTCAGTTGTAGTAAATATGATACAATGATATTCATTCTGTGTGGCATCAGAAATGTTCAGCTAGTTGTGTTTAGAAGTGTTTGTATTCCTTAAGCATGAGACAATGTTAGGGCCAGTAAGGCAGGCTGTGTGTTAATGGGACAGCATCCTTCTGATTGCGTGAGCTGCTCTGATGTGTCGAGTTAATTTAACACGACAGCGCCAAGTGAGTAGAGAATGATGAATATGACAGTATGAGTAAGGGAATTATAACAGCAGATTTCTGGATTTTAAGGAAGGATCAGACTGAAGATATGACATAGAGGCTTAGATATTATTTAAGACATATATAAGCAAGTTGGAAAAGTGGATGTGACACACAAGAATAGTACATTAACGATTATCTCATCAACTATGAAGTTTGTATAACCATGGGCTTTTCCTTAAACATAGCACTACATTTTCAAATTAAGTTTCTGCTGAAATTTTGACGGTCATTGATATGACCCTCAGGAAGCATGTACTAACTCTGAGACTAAAGTGGGTCAGAATATCCCCGTCAGCGGAGCAAGGCTGGTAAAGCCTTCTCTGTATAAACACTTTAAAGTTGTAATATGAGTTTTTAAATACACTCTGTGATATTTGCATTTTATTTTTGAAGTGTTGGGGCACAGTAATGGATCTCATATCTGGGAGCTATTTGAAGAGCAACCAGTTGCCAGTAGTGACATCATAATGATGAGACTTTCTGATGGCAGGGGGCAGCTGCTAACTTCAAGCTGATAGTTAGTGCAGAGGATTAAGCCTATGACCTGTTAATGAGCTGCAAGCTGGTAGTTAGTGCAGAGGACTAAGCCTATGATCTGGTAATGAGCTGCAAGTGTGTAGTTAGTGCAGTGGATTAAGCCTATAGCCTGTTAATGAGCTGCAAGCTGGTAGTTAGTGCAGAGGATTAAGCCTATGACCTGGTAATGAGCTGCAAGCTGGTAGTTAGTGCAGAGGATTAAGCCTATGACCTGGTAATGAGCTGCAAGCTGGTAGTTAGTTCAGAGGATTAAGCAAATGACCTGTTAATGAGCTGCAAGCTGGTAGTTAGTGCAGAGGACTAAGCCTATGATCTGGTAATGAGCTGCAAGTGGTAGTTAGTGCAGTGGATTAAGCCTATAGCCTGTTAATGAGCTGCAAGCTGGTAGTTAGTGCAGAGGATTAAGCCTATGACCTGGTAATGAGCTGCAAGCTGGTAGTTAGTGCAGAGGATTAAGCCTATGACCTGGTAATGAGCTGCAAGCTGGTAGTTAGTGCAGAGGATTAAGCCTATGACCTGGTAATGAGCTGCAAGCTGGTAGTTAGTGCAGAGGATTAAGCATATGACCTGGTAATGATCTGCAAGCTGGTAGTTAGTGCAGAGGATTAAGCCTATGACCTAGTAATGAGCTGCAAGCTGGTAGTTAGTGCAGAGGATTAAGCCTATGACCTGGTAATGAGCTGCAAGCTGGTAGTTAGTGCAGAGGATTAAGCCTATGACCTGGTAATGAGCTGCAAGCTGGTAGTTAGTGCAGAGGATTAAGCCTATGACCTGGTAATGAGCTGCAAGCTGGTAGTTAGTGCAGAGGATTAAGCCTATGACCTGGTAATGAGCTGCAAGCTGGTAGTTAGTGCAGAGGATTAAGCCTGTGACCTGGTAATGATCTGCAAGCTGGTAGTTAGTGCAGAGGATTAAGCCTATGACCTGGTAATGAGCTGCTTCTTGTAAGATTCTCACAGCCTCCATGTCCCTACTGTGTGAATGTGAACAAGTGACTTAAACCAGACACTGCAGTGGGACAACTGGGAAACTGGGCCAGCCTCCTCAATGGTATCCTCGACTGCATGCCTGTTAGCTACCTATGAACCTCTAACATCATTTACAAATAGAATAACACTGAGATCAAGGTGGAGAAAGGGTACGAAATGAGGAGAGAGAAGAGCCAAGAATAAATCTCAGGCACTTTGGATGTGACTGCAAGTGAAAAGGAAAAGCTAAGGTCAACTTAAATGAAAATGTTACAGATGCTGAAAGAGTTATATAATTAAATGTTATGGTTGCCATAGATTTGGGTAGTTATGTTTGTAAGGAGCAGTGAGTAGAAATCAGAACCAAAATGTTTATTTAGATCTTGGAATAATACCTCCACTATGTTTATATGGTTGAATCATAAGAGAGATACAATTTGTAAGGGTTAGTCACTTTCATGAAGTTACTGTCTACAGCTTGCAACCTTGAAACACAGACATGATGCACAGTCCATCAATGGAGGGTGGATATGGATAAAATCTCCATACCCTCAGGGTGAAGTGACCCTGAAGTTGTGCCCTTCTCTGAACCCTATTGTTCAAGTTATTACGGGCCATGTTTTTATGACTTTCTGAGATGAGAAGAGTTGATGTATGAAAGTAATTTAGAAAGTAGTGCGAGAAGTGAGCTGAGCAATACCTGTTAAAAAGGAAGAAATGCAACACTCCTTACAGGAATGGTAACAGCAGCTTTCAGGTATCAGGGAAATATGTAGAAACAGATGCAATGAAATTATATGACTACAGGTTTTAAGGAAGCATGGTTAGAGTCGGCCCCTGAGGGAATCTTTGCCATGAAAGTTGCTGAACAATTGACTAATCAGTTTTATGAAATTTGCAAGGAAGCAGCAGGTGTAGTTTATGAGAGCATGATCATGGAGGCTATTCAGGGAGAGGTGAAGATGGGCTGAGTAAGGGGATCATCTAACTACTACTTAAAGAAAATGTTCCCAGTATGAAAGGTTCACATGATGCTGTTAGCACCTGACTGGTCACTCTGAAATGCCTATATGCAAGGCAGTAAACCTTTCCTTGTTGTCCAAATCACAGTCCAGGAAGGATCAATTTACCTATCCAGTTAACATAAAAAAAAATCTATTATCTATACCTATATCTATATAGATAGATATATAGATATGGATATATATATATCAACAGATATAGATACAGATTTGTAAAGCAGCTGATAAAGTCCTTTTGAAAGTTGTTATAGATGAAAATGTTATGAAATATTATTTTAATAACAGTGTTTGGTCTAATATTGACTATAGTGCTGCATTTATATTTACTAGGGAATAATTGCTGTCAACAAATGCAAAATGTGTCAAATCCTGAATCAGTCTTTGACAGGAAAGATGTAGCTCTTTTTTATAAGATTTAAACCTAAATGAGAGAAGAAAGGTAAGACATTAAGACAGAGAAAAAGCCCATCCCAGTGAAGTACTCTTAATGGAAAATAACAGATTTGACATGTCATCTATTTGTTCTTGTTGCTCTGAAAGGGAAATTAATTGTTAATGAAAGTATCCATCAAACTAGCCTACTGTAACACATTCCTGGTGGGTTTTTTATTCATCTACTAGACTGGTAAATTTAAACGCATGTAGAAGTGTAAAGATGGGTTTGCTTTTTGTGAAAGTTTAATAGGTTGAGCCCATCTGTACAACCCAAGTCCATTAACAATAGTGCAGGCACTTTCTCCCCTCATTTACTATCCTGTTCCAGCTTTCATTTCTACTGCTGCCTTACATAAAATATGTCAAAAGACCACAAAAATAGGTGACCAGAATGGACAAATTGCTTTCAGTAAATTGCTTTGCTATTCACTGACAAAAAAAAGCATATTCTCGCAGGTAGTTGCTCCCATATCTAGTTTGGTATCCATATGTTTTAAGAAACAAAATGGATATTTTTATATTTCTAGTTATATTGAAAATCCTGTGGGGATAAGAAAAGAAAGAATGCATTGTCACACTTCTTTAAAATATATGTTGTACTTAAGTCTGATTCTTTTTATATATGATGGCAGCATAAATATGGACCGAAATTTCATGCAGGTCATAACAGTAAAAAGGCTTAAATAATTAGGTATTGTCCTTGTACTTTTATACCTTAAATTACACAAATAATGGTCTAATCATAGACATGAAAGGATAATATTACCTCTTATTTGAGATTCAAATTCAGGATGGTTCTGTGATGCTTTTGTGTACCTTCTATTTGTTTATTATTTATTTGTGTATTAAATAACAGCCCAGTTACAAGTTGGAGGACAGTGTTTGAAAAACATGGTAAAGCTTCACTCTTGCTCGTTTCTGCATCACAGAGTCATACTGGTTTCTGTTAACTTGCTATCATAACCAAATGCCTGTCTCTTTGATGAATGGATGGTGGGAGTCCTTATGTAATCCATAGGTACATATAGTAGCTAACTGGTTTGTATAAGTAGAATGTTTTAAGGGAGACCATTAGTAAGAGGTCTGCTGGTGTCAGACTGATTAGGCATTACAACTGCTGTGTGATTTTGGTGTAGTTAGTAGGAAAGGCTGTCTGGCTGATCACTGCATGAAGTTAGGCAGACTGAATGTCTGGCATCCATCCAGACATGCATAAAACAAGCCTTCAGGTTGCAGCAGATTAGGTTACTTAGCAACAGCTTTTGTAATTTTGGGTAGATGTAAACAGTGACATGTTGTACTATGATGCATGTAAAAGCCTTCTAACCAGAGCAGGGAAACACCAAGCTACCATTCTTTACAAAATGATGAAAGACTATTTAACCACAAGGCAAACGAATAGCAGTATAGGCATTTCATAACAGCTAACTATATCATTTTAATAATTTCTGAAGAACAAGCTGAATAATATATTATAATCATACATCTCATCCTCTAAGCAGTAAAGATCATAGCAATGATCCATAAAAATCACAGCAAAGGGTAAGAAAGAATGGAGCACTTTTTAATTTTTCACTGTAGAAGTTCTTCCTGCACTAGACCCTATATAGCAAGTGGTAGTGAATATTTGCATAGGCTTTCTTTATTTATTTAATACATTATGTCCCCATAACTAGCACTGACTTTAGGAGGAACTCATTAAATTTAGGAGGAGGAGGAGGGCTCAATCTGCAGGCCAAAATCATAGTACTATGCCTAAATCACAGCATTTGAGAGGCAGGACTAGAATAGGTAAAGTCCAGGTGAACAATGCAGTATTAATGAACAAATTAATCAATGTGACTAAATGCAATCCTTTTGAGATGTGCAAAAGTAAACTTTTAAATCCCTGTTGTGCATTGTCACACATCTGTTGTCCTTTATAAATACTGTTAAGGTTTGCTAAAAATGTTTTGTAAGCATTAAGTGAAGCAGCCTCACCCATCACAATGGTTCTGACCACTCTGTCAGATTATTTTTTCCATACCAAGAGTTAACAGAACCATTAGAAACATTCACGTTACGGCCATATTGAATGTTTCAGTTTGTGAGTTACATGCTCTGACCTTTTACTGTGTGGAATCACTGACACATAGTCACCACCAACAGCAGGAGTAAATAGCCACTAAAAGGTTGTACTGGCTGGCATGATGCAAAGGACATATTCATCAAAATGGATGAGAGCAAAGGGGGACATCACATTCTGTCTTCAGAATGCAAGCTAGCTAAACTGCAGACAATGACTCACTTTTGGTGCTGGTAGACATGCACTTCAGAAACAGAAGTGCACATGTGAGAACTGGAGGTGAGTACAGCAGTACAGGATATGAAAGCTGTTCAGCACTGGAGCACTGTAGGCCTGTCATTTCTATGGTATGCTTAAGGCTGTTAGTAGACAGTGCAGGAAGTATGATGGGGTAGAAATAAGATCAGTTACTAGTATGTGGTGCTGGAAATATGATGTGTTACTAGAAGACAAAGCTGGAAATATGATATGTTATTAGTAGATGGTGCATGCCAGAAATATGATGCATTATTAGTAGATGGTGCTGGAATTATGATGCATTAATAGTGGATGATTCTGGAAATATGATGCATTATTAGTGGATGTTGGTGGAATTATGATGCATTATTAGTAGATGGTGCTGGAATTATGATGTGTTATTAGTGGATGGTTCTGGAAATATGATGCATTATTAGTGTATGTTGGTGGAATTATGATGCATTATTAGTAGATGGTGAAGAAATATGATGGATTATTAATAGATACTGCTGGAAATATGATGTATTGTTACTAGACAGTGCTGGAACAATGGTGCTTTATTTGTAGATGTTGCTAGAAGTATGATCCTTTATTAGTAGATAGTGCTGGAAGCATGATCCTTTATTAGTAGGTAGAGGTGGAATTATGATGTGTTATTAATAGATAGTGCTAGAAGAACAATGTTATCTGTAGATGGTGAGGAAATGTGATGCATTATGAGTAGATAGTGCTGGAAGTATGATGCAATACTGAGAGGGCACACAGTATGGTATAATTTACAGACTTACAATAAAATAATATTTTCAGTACTCAGGATGCACATTAATTAGAGGTCACATACAGCATTGTAGTCTCTGTGGCTTGAATACAGATAACATTGTAAGTGCTCAGGGAGGAGTTGCACAACAACCAGTGGCCACACACAGCATTGCAACCTATATGTCCTCCATACAAATAATACTGTAGTACTCAAGGAGGAAGTACACAGTAATCAGACTTCATAACAAATGGCAGTCTACGTACTGTACATACAGATAAGAGTTGCAAGCACTTAGGAAGGAGTTATTCAGAGTCAGGGGTCACTCAGCGTTCTAGATAATGCACCCTGCATACTGATGACACTGTTAAGTACTCAGGGAGATGTTAAACAGTAATTATGGGCTACTGTATTGCAGCCTATACACCCCACATACAAACAGATATGTAAGCTCTCACTGGGACAATGCAAAGTAGTCAGGGGTCACATCACACTGCAGCCTATGCACCCTGAATATAAACTGGTGGAGATACACAGTAATCACAGGGCACACAGCATTACTGTCTTTGCAACCTGAATTGTAAGAGTACTTAAATTCTCAAGAGGTTCCAAATGAAGCTGAAGAAGGTTGCACAACAGACAAGTCTGTATACCCTATAGTGAAATGGTGCACGAGTCTATTGGTTAGAATGGTTGAGTATAATCACTGAGGATGCAGTATGTGGCAGTTTTACAGCCCTTCAGAAACACCACTCAAGTGGATGTAGGGTTCATGCAGTGATTCTGTACACTATGGGTTTACAGTTGCTTGCTGAACCAGCTCATGTTATGTGCAGGAGATACGTTTGTGTACTCTTGACCTTTAGTGCTAGACTAGCACCTTGAAATAGGCAAGGCAGCTCAGAAACTTACCAAACTGTGTTGTAGTCAGTACTCATGAAGCCTCTTTCTATGGGATGAATTCTCTTATCATTGTTGGACGTTTTATATCAATAAACTGTCAGCTTCTGAACCTTTGTGTGAGTTGAATCAGGCATATTTTATTTTACTTGTTCCAGAATAGTAATACTTATTTGCAATTCATATCGGCTTTCTACTCTATACGTGGTGACAGAATCGATACCTGTAGTGATTGCATGTACTGGGTTGAGCTACTGTTAGTACCGGTCGCTCCTATAGAATGCCATCAGTAACTCTTTGACATTCTGAGACTTGTTAGTGGAAGTCCTGGGACAGCGAGACTTAATGACTAAAAATGTGGACTTAAATATTGTAATTCTGAGACTGCCATTTCTTGGAACATTCCATTTTTTCTCAGGTATGCTGATCTCAGGGTAAGTATATATAAGTTCAGCAAATGCGGACTTGCCCCCCCCACATCAGGGGGTGCAGGTGGACTTGCCCTTTTGCAAAAAACAGCTTTAAAGGACAACAGAGATATTCAACATTTGCTGTTCTCCTGTGTTTTCTGACTTTTTTTTTTTTTTTGAAATTCTGAGGCTCACACTTACAAGTCTTGGAATTCCAATATAGAGCCAACTTAACTGTGCCATTCACAGAACAAAAAACACTGCTGGAACATGATAAGAAGGCGGAAAAAGCTTTACAAATAATCAGTTCCAATTTGCATACAGTCAAGAGCACTTGTAGCACTTTTTGCAAATGCACTTGGCCTGAAACCTTAGTACTCCAGAAACATTCTATATAAACAGCAGGAAAGCCCTGATGGCATATCCTTGCTATTAGCCACTTAATAGTGCTATTATTACAATCTGAAAAGAAGAGCTTGGCCTAGCTAGGTTTACTCACTGACTAGCTAATTATGACAATTATTTTAAAAAAGAGAATGTAAATGGAGTGCTTATCACACTGACTAGGCGAATGAAATAATAAAAGTGATCGGATTACAGACATCTTAGTTAATAAGAGGAAAGGCAAGACAATACCTGAGGAGTGAATGATTTCAGTGTTGGCTTAAGTTCATAGGTTCATTATGTCAGGCACAGGTCACCTCTGAGCAGGTGTAAGCGACTGAATAGAGCTGAAGTTCTTGAGACCCTTTATCCTTTTGGTGAGGAACTTTTGGGGCCTTTCCAGCTGCTGCAGGTGTTCAATCATTGGTCTGATGAGTGATGAGTACAGGGGATGATGACCTTCCTTGATCTAGATGTGAATCCCTTCATGATCAGGTGGGCAATGTAGAAGGTCTTCCTAACTACTTAGTGTCAAGCGATAGGTTTCTGTCAACGTGAGTCCCCAGATATCTCATAACTTCTGTGCTCAGTGGATTGCCACCTATATGGTAGCTAGGGGTAACCTTGTTTTAACTTTAGGCCATGGCTCTGGCACCAGTTATCCGTTTCTGTGGGACCCTTCTGAAGGATATCTGTGTCAGATGTGTTTCACTATATGCGCCCAGTTTGCAGTCATCTGCAAACTTTGTCATACCCTCCTGTGTTTGCTTGTACTTCTGAAAAGTAGATGCCGCTTGTGACAGGCTTTGAGTCTGACATGGCGCCAGCAACTCTGACCCTGTGGGTTCTGTCACTTAGCCAGTTTGCAACCCATCTTGTGATGTAAGTAAGAAAGTTGATTTATTACTCAGTTATCCATTCCAGAGATGTATGCACACACACACACACACACACACACACACACACACACACACACACACACGCACACACACACACACAAACACACACACACACACACACACACACACACACACACACACACACACACACACATGCACACACACACACACACACACACACACACACACACACACACACACACACACACACACACACACACACACACACTGAACTTAGGTCACAAGTATCTCTTTTCTACAGCCCTGTACAGACTACATTGTTAAAGATTGCAGTGGATCATTAAAAGCAGATAGCTTTATGATCAGTATTGCCATTGTTAAAATATCCATTACTTTATGAATTACTATTCTAATAATTTTAATGTGTAGCACAGCTCGTATTTATGCAAATCAGCCTGTGGCCTTTTAACTGACATTAACAATATCACTATAAAATGTCTAGCTGGAATAGTTTCGGGGTGTCTGCAAATGTGCAGTATCCTGAAGCACAGCAATTCATAAGAAGGTGTGCAGTCTCCACTTGTTTGTAAAAATAGAAGAGCTTAGTAAATACATGCCTTTAAATATGTGCCAGCACATAACTTAAGATGCTAGGCTATACAGCAGGGACGAGATTAAAAGCATCATTATTTGGCTCAGCCATTTCCACTGTGGAAAACAAGCCCATCATGTTGTTGAAGGAGCCTGAAGGCCTTTGAAGATAAACTTGAGCTGAAGGCTCATTTTACTTATGGTGTGCATGAAGCTGCTTATGACTTTGACAACATCTGAAAAAAGATTTGCTTACTTTATGCTTTTTTAAATAGCATACACACTGCAAGCAGTCAAAAGGATGATGTCACAAATGATACTGTAACCCTAAGTATATCAAAACAGGAATTATCACAATTATCATTTGTTTACATCTCAGACGTCTTCTATTTTCTCCATTTAACTATTTGGTGTAACCTCTTTCCCATATCTTGGCTCTATGAGTGTTCATATGGCAGCGTAATAGGAAGGTGGATGTGTCACAGCAGCAAAATCTGACAATTTAATAAGGAAAATGTCTGCATTAAACTTAGATATAAACAATAGTTATCTAGTTTATCAACGAAAAAGCATGTATTCATTTCAGATGCACAGACAGAGGAAACAATCCCATGACTTTCTCTTATATCATGAATCTTGTCTTTGCCTTCTTTCTTAAGCACCCTTCCAACTGAAATATTGTCATGTGGCTTGATGCCAGCCCTCAGTCCATGACACCTGTGATACCCAATAGTACTGCCAGCATACCTTGAAGATAGTTTTGTTCCTGCATCACTATTACACTGTGATATAGTATTAAATACTGTGATATTGTATTAAATACAGACTAAGAAGTGAGTATTCCATTGACTCATACCTCTGGGTTCTTCCAACTACAGTCTCACCATTACTTCAGAAATTATTTTTTCAAAACAACTAAATAAGTCTGCCAGGTCTACCTGGTTGTAATAATGCACACTGTTATTCTATTTAAATGCTGTTACAGTCAGGGTCCCAGCTGAAAGCAAATACTGATTTAAAACTTTGAGTGTCCAAATGGGGAATGACACATATATTCACCTCAGTCTAGGGCATTTTCTTTTTTTTTTTTTGTATTACAAAACAGTGGGAAATATGAGTCCTTTACTCACTCTCAGCATTAAGAACTTTTCAGCACCATGCATTGTACCCTAGCACTTTTGTAATGAACCCATAAATTCTGCCAAAACTCCATTTATATCAAGACTGCCCTTGACAAATTGTGACCTCCTACTATGTAAATGACCTCTTAACTGTTTTCGGATTTTTATGAAAGTATGCACAGGCCAGTAGTCTCATTTAGGTATTAAAGGGTATTTATTTCAAATACTTTATAACTAATGCCTTCAAGAAACATTCCATTACTCATGTGCAATTGCTTATTACCCCCCAAAAATCAACCTAGATCCTCATAGTTGTTGTCTACTCCAATCATCAATGCTGAAATCATTTCACTCAGTGGGCTATTCCTTCCCTGTCATGAATACAGTTATATTTCCTGTTTCAAAAGCATCCAGAGAACACTTATCTGTCCCCTATCCAGCTCTTCCCCCACCTCATGTCTTCCATTTTGGCATTTCATATACAAATGTTTCCTGTAATCGTTTGTTAATTTTTACCCATTCCTCGTCCCTGCATCTTTCCCAGGTCCTTTCACAATTCTCTTTGCCATTACCCTTATTCAATTTCATACCATTTATTTTTTATGGTTCTTAAATTCACTAACAAATATTTGGTCTATTTCCTCTTAATCCCTTCTATTAGAATTGAATATAAAACTTTAATATTGCACTCAAAACCTCACATTAATGACCACACCCTACCTCATATTTAAAAAAAATGAACACAGCTCTCTAAATGTTGCTCCCCATGGGCTTAAAATAACAAATGTATCATTCCCTTCTATTGCCACCAACAGCCATAAAATGTGCTCTTTACATGTCTAAACATGTCCCTACATGAGTTAAGTAAAGATTCGTGTAGCAAGCATTAGCTTAAACACCTGCAAATATCTCTTGGCCTCTTTAAGATGGGCCATGCTATTCACAGCCATAGTGCACAGTTACATAAATGCATTCTGCATGCCAGCTGCAATGTTGTATTTTTTCTGTCTTACTTACCTTTGTGCAAGGAATGATGCTGTCCTACATTTGGTGTGCGAAAGCTTAAGGATATGAGCTGTTAATGAGTTGATTCTTCCTCATCCTCTATTTTTCTACAATGTGACTATCAACAGGTCACTTAACATTGTTCTGGTGCATTTGGAAATTCAGGGCTAGTGTCCTCAATGGCACATGGACCTTATGTCTAGTAACTACCTATGAAACATATGATAAAGCCCTGACTACAACACAGATGTCCCAAGTTCAGTTTGCAGTTCAGACTCGGGAGAAGAATAGTTGGTGAGTAGTGAGAGAGGAATGAAAAGGCAATACCTGCTAATTTCTCTCAGGATTGATGGTGTGGAGCACATATCTGGGTTGAACATTCCTGTGGTAGAATCCCCAGTGGGGACTGGAGATTCCATGCCAACATTAGCTTCAAGGTAAGCAGGGCATCTTGAGGGTTTTTGTTACTTGTGGAAGTGAGGGACTTGCTGACACTGATACCCAAAGCACATTAAAAACAAACCCTGTAGCATGTTACTAGACTTGGACCATCACTAAAACCATACCCTGCAGCATGTTACTGGACTCAGACCATCACTAAAACCAAACTCTGCAGCATGTTACTAGACTTAGACAATCACTAAAACCAAACCCTGCATCAAGTTACCAGCATGTTACTGGACTCAGACCATCACTAAAACCAAACTCTGCAGCATGTTACTAGACTTAGACAATCACTAAAACCAAACCCTGCATCAAGTTACTCGACTTAGACCATCAGTAAAACCAAATCCTGCAGCATGTTACTGGACTTGGACCATCACTAAAGCCAAATCTTGAAGCACTTTATTGGACTTGGACCATCACTAAAACCAAATCCTGTAGCATATTACTGGACTTAAAGCAGAAAACCTTTGTCCCAAGATGGATTATGGTACCACTGTCCACTGCTCCTATGGAGGAGTAAATGCGCCAGTTGAGTAACCAGAAGGGGAAAATTAATGGTCTCTGGAGTAGGTGCAAAATGGAATCAAACCATGCTTTCTGCAAACTGTGATTAGTGCTCTTCCTGGCATGGATCATGGTCCTCTCAGTTGGTGAACAGATATTAGTGCTCTTCCTGGCATGGATCATGGTGGTCTCAGCTGGTGCACAGATAATTGTGCTCTTCCTGGGATGGATCATGGTCCTCTCAGCTGGTGAACAGAGTGCTCTTCTTGGCATGGATCATGGTGGTCTCGGCTGGTGTACAGATATTAGTGCTCTTCCTGGCATGGATCATGGTGGTCTCAGCTGGTGCACAGGTATTAGTGCTCTTCCTGGCATGGATTATGCTTGTCTCAGTTGGTGCACAGATATTAGTGCTCTTCCTGGCATGGATCATGGTCATCTCAGCTGGTGCACAGATATTAGTGCTCTTCCTGGCATGGATCATGGTAATCTCAGCTAGTGTACAGGTACTATACTAGTCAGTGGCTAAATCCCTTTCTGCCTTGGCAGTGCAACAAAGTGAGGCAAGGAACATCTACTGAGGAAGTTATAACTCTGTCTGACATACCTGACTCACCTGAAGTAACTGTTGTCACTCTGATATACTCTGACTGCATGATCACCTTCTGGGCAGAGGGCCTTAAGACATGTTTTTCAGAACCACAACACTGAGCCATGCTTTACACCAAGAAAATGAGTCACAGCCACAGAAACCTCATCCAGGGGCATATTAGTATAAAACATGCTGGTACTGTACAGCATTCTGGTATAATGGCTTCTCAGTAAAGACAAACATACTTTCACATTCTATTATAACAGAAAAAAGTGTAGCCAGCTAACCATTTTGGAAAACACTAATGAGAGGTTTTCTGCTTTGCTACCCTTAACAAATAGTGCACAAAAACTGGTCAGTTTTTTTCCATCTTGTTGGGATGGTATCTTAATTGGCTGTGAAAATCTATAGCGCATCACAGCTGTGTTCCCTCATTTGAGTATTCCTTAACGAAATATGGAATTGTAATGTACAGGTTCAAGTTATCTCCAAAATAGTTATGGTTCATTAAATAAATTAATTCTACTTTTCTAAAAGACATAAATGAAGAATGTATGCAAAACATTAATTAACACGTCTCCAAAAATAAGGTTTCCATTGGCAAAGTTTTAGTACTGCCAAGGCTATGCTTCTTAATAGATTGAATGCGCTTCTTACAAAGCCAGAATCTGCTACTGCCTCTTATGTTGAGAAGTGAAACTACAAATTTATGTACCTACGATTAAAAAAAATAAGCATTTTAGGGACAAGTAATGGCACTACAACTCTAACTAGATAGATAGTTAAGAAATTTTCTTTGGGATGGAACATAAGTACATCAAACACTTGGAATGTTGAGAAGCTGCAAGGGTGGCTCCACCCATCAAGGAGTGGCATTGTGTTTGCCCATGGGCAATGTGTTTTGTACACAACAGTGAAGCCTGACAAGACAGACAATGAGACGCCACAGTATGCACCGATGGACAAAACCTATGCTCTTGCATAATAGCTTATTTCAAATATTTTAAGTAATTCCACAGCATAGATCAATTAGCTTTAATGATAATAGTTTTCTAAAATTAAATGTAAATGTTGTAGAATAGAATAACAGCATAGTGCACTGATGACTGTCAGATTATAATACAGGTATTTCAGGCTGAGTGGTGCTGCGGTAGCATTTTTGCCTCACAGCAAGACGTTATCCTGTTTGATTTTCAGCTAGAGCGTCTTCTGTGTGGAGGCATGCATGAATGGGTGTGCCTTCATTGAAGGCTGTGCGTCAGGGCTGGTAACTCGGCACGTAAAAATCCACTACCAAACATTAGCACACCGGAGTTCTGCTGTGCCGACCCCTAACCGGGATAAGCCGAAAGACACAACAACAACTGGAGCCTATGGCTTAGAATGTCCATTAGGCTGGCCAGCTAATCGGTGCTGCAAGGCAATTTACAAAAGCACTTTGTCCTACTCTTCTCTGCTGTACTGATAAGGATGATTAGGGAGACTTCTTGTATTAAATACCTTTACAAGTTTAAGTTACAACAAGCAATTAAGGCTGACTACTCAACTCCATTTCATCCATATGGTCTGTGGTGATTGGATCTTTTTTTTGAATGTAATGTACTTCTATTTCCTGGAAATTAAGTTTTTTTATGTTAATCTGACTGCTAATTCTTGAAACAAGGACAATGAGACAACAGGAACTGTATAATATCCAAAACTTACTACTGACCCATATGCTTCCTCTGTAATAATGTACATTAGAAAATCGTGTTGGTTCAGTGATGATGCATTTTACTGACATATCCCTTACTGACTGAATAAGTAATGTATGTATGACAGAGCAGCAGCAACAACAACATCAATGACAACAAAAACAACAGCAATGACAACAACAACAACAGCAATGATGACAACAACAGCAATGAAGACAAAGACAACAACAACAGCAATGACAACAACAACAACAACAACGACAACAACAACAACATATTCACTGAAGCCAAGTTCTGTACTTCCAATACATTTACAAAGACATGCATCTGGAGCATTTCTCCCTGGGCCACTGCTGAAAACTGGCTTAGTTCCAAGTCAGACCTTCCCAGTAAACAGATGATAAATAAATAAAATAAATAAGAACAGCATCCTAGTTTTCTACCCCAACCTAAGCCTTCAGTTTTAATTTAACAATCTGTCAGACTGCCACATGTTGGCAAAATATGCATTTCTTGTGTTAGACAAGAAGTAGATATGCCTTTTATACTGCGAAATGAGCATTCCAAACCACAGATTTTATTGGATTTGTCACTGTTGTGATCCACTGTTTAACTACCCCAGAGAGCACAATCCATGGAAAAATGACAAGAGCTTATTCCATCTGACCAAATATAAGTTAAGGAATTACCACAGCACCTGTTCACTGTAACTGACACAGGATAATATACTACTCTAAGTGCCCCAAACTGAGAAATAGCAATCTATCCCATCAGTCCACCATATTGAAAAAAATACTTGTCACAGTATGTCTCTTACAGCCCATATTTAATTTGCTTACTTTCCTACAAGCTCTTCTTCATCTTCCTAAAATCAAGTGTGATACGTTTTTGACCTTCATCTCCTTATTACTATGTCTGTTTTACTTCAGTCTGTTTCATGCGTGAACTACACCCACCCTTCAAATGTGTACAAATGCAATGTTACACCTGTAATTCTTGGATGCTGTCTTTTGTAGTGGGCCTTCTACATATACATTAGACTAGTACTCTGACATTTTAACTTGGGGTAATAATGTAAATATCTAGATGTATCCACCAGTGCTAAATCACTTTTAATCTGGTACTTATACTGCATATATTACACTAACATTTTCTAGAATATTCATGTACAAGGCACATGTGAGGAATGTTTACAACTGAGCTAAAGTCAAAACTTCCTCTTAAGTGTTATGAATATGCAATACATTACCTTTACTATTCAAAAAACAAGAGAATACATTTTCTGTACTGTACTTTCAAAGAATTTAATTTACAGTACTTAGTGAACTAAAACGTTTTCCTGTAATTTAGTCTAGAAATAAAATCCAAAACAATACCTTGAAATAAGATATTATTTACACACACACACACACACACACACACACACACACACACACACACACACACACACACATATATGTGTGTGTGTGTGTGTGTGTGTGTGTGTGTGTGTGTGTGTGTGTGTGTGTGTGTATCTACTGAAGTCAGTCCAAACTTCAATACATGGACACTACAAACACTGACCACAAAAGGTCAAGAAAAAAAATCAACACCCTAATATGCATACTTTGTGGCACAACTCCAGATTATGAAAAATAAATCTACTGTTTTGCAGAGGGCAAGTACCCTTGTTCTCCCCATGTGGAAGGGTGTAACCCCACACCCCATGTAATCATATTTACTAACCCTAAGAATGCACAATCTCTGGGGAAGTGGTATATTCCCCATCCCAGGGGATTATCAGACCTGCATACCTTTCTATTGATCAATTACCTGGTGGTGTCTAGTACAATCCATAATTCAGTGCAGTAATGACCTGAGAGATAATTTTCTGAAGGATAAATTATCACACATTATATGTTGAGACATTTTAGGGTGTCCATGTCCTTGTGTGCCTTTTACCATAAGTTTTTTGGAGTAGACATGCAGACCAGCCCTCTATACTGATGCTGTTTAATTAAATGTATTTGTTGGGTACTTTTTTAAAGAATGTTTTTGTTGAGGTGTTTTTCTTCTAAGAAAATACCAAAATGTTCTTTTGCCTTGTCATTATACAAATATTTCCTCAGTGCACTCCTTGTTTTTATTTAATTCCTCATCTACTGCCCATGAATCTTTACTGAAATGAGAGTGAGGTCCTGTGTTAGTAATTCATTTCAAACTATGTCATCATACTGAAGATTCATCCGAGCACATGAACTTGCTGTGCTTCTTTCATAGCAAAGGGAAATGTTCAAAGTTTACTTCATATGAGAGACAATATATGTTGATTGACTAACCTTCAGTAGCAAGGAAACAATTTGCAAAACATAAACATGATATAATGCAACACAATGTTTCAGTAAATCCGATAAGAAAGTGCTAGTACTGAGACATTCAAAGGTTGCTAATAAAGAATGCAGGTTTGCAATACTTGTGAAAGGAAGTATATTCAATAAGCACAAGTTTAAGCACGTGAGACTTCAAGGTGTATTCTAACTCATTAGAGTCATTTCCCAGAAAACAACACAATTTCCTTTTGTTTGTAGATTTTGATGTTCTGTAATAAATATTAACACACATTTATAATGCTGAGGCATATCTTTAGGAGTTCATTAAGTTAGAAAAACAAAAAGAAGACAGATACAGTTAGATGAACTTCCTTTTCTACTTTCCTGAATATAACTTCTGAATTTTTTTGTACTACTTTACAACACAGAAAAGCATTGCTAGAATGTCCTGAGGCCATGCCTCTCACTCTCGCTACACACACACACACACACACACACACACACACACACACACACACACACACAATCTTATTTCTCTTGTTTTAGTTTGCATAGAGTGGAAGACAGCATTTTGAAATTGTTTGTGTTATTCTGCCAGTAAAAATAAAGCTCATGTCTCTCTTTCACTTAGCAGGTGTTCTTCATTCTGTTGCCAGAGGTTTTCTCCTTCCTTAACCTTTGCTTTTCCCTTCCTTTCCCAAGAGAAATGATCAGTATTTACAAATCCCCACTACATTGGAATACTTGTACTGTTCCAGATGTTTTCCCTTTCCCTTACTTTTGGCCTTCCCGGCCATTTCAAAACACAGGATCATTTTTTTTAAAGCTTTCAACTTACTTGGAAAACTTGTCTTTTCCAGTATTGGTTATTTCTACCCACAGGATCCTTTGTAACAAATTACCTTTATTTTCAGTAGGTAGATTACAATGACAGTATTGCCCAACTACAAAGGTTGGCTGATACAGTATGATGAATATTCTTGATAGTGATACAAAAAACGCTTTCTTTAAGTTTTAACAGATGTCTAATTGTAAGTTGCATTAAGACTGTAAATATTCTGAAAATCCCATACAATATGCTTTAGTATCACTTACTGATTCACATTCGACATAGATGATTATGATTTGATCTTTCATTATTACCAGCTTATTATATGAACAAGGCATGAATGACAAGAAATTCACCTCAAGAGTGGAATGAAGCATGAAAGGTGAAACTTGAAATAACTGTCGAGGACACATAATAGGTAGTTATAACTGGACCTTAGTGCATGGGGCTTTATCTGTGCTAAGTGCTACAATATACAATAAAAAAATGTGTGAAGTTTTGGAAAACACAAAACTCTCAACAGAGCTATACAGGCAATGGGCAAAACTAAAGGGTCTATCTGATGCACAGGCAGCTTTAGTAGTTGTTATACACTTTACTCTGCCACACTTTGTCTTCTTTGTTTGGCAGTAAAGTGCATAATAGCTTTTAAAGCTGTGACAGTACTATGACTGCTGTACTGTTATGGCTGTTGTTATGTAAGACTAGACCTTAACAGCTCTGAATCGTGAGTAGCAAAACTTTGGCAAGAAACTTTCAGACATCAAAAAGGTGCTTAACAAAACTGCCTTTTCCCCAAATGCAAAATGCAATCATGGCAGTCTATGAACTGTTAGTAGTTATGATCAAAGAAAGACCAGTCATAATGCTATGTAGTGCATGGAGCTTTATCTGTTCCATGTACTTTAATTTAGAGGAAAAGGTGTAGGATCATGTTCTAAAAGGTGTAAATCACTTAGCACAGCTCCGCAGACAGTGGCAGAAGTAACCTGTCTATTTGTTGAGTAAATGGCTTTAAAAATGTTAGAAACTTTTATTTGGCACTTGCAGCTTAGTTAATTAGTTAATTAGGTAATTAATTGCTATTTATTTAAGATATACTATATATAAATACACATTTTATGGTAGGAACATAGATGTTTGATCTTCTTGAAGTGATTTCCCAACACTTTAAAATGAATGTAGCAGACTCAGGAACTTGGAAGTACATTAATGCAATATCAGTTGACTTTTTTCACAATTTGCTAAGCACAGGCTACCTTTTCTGTTGTTAGAGCTACAATCTTTAACTTTAACTACACGTCCACAATTTGTGGAAAACGAAAAGCATCATACTTTGCAACCCCCGCACACAGACACACACACACACACACACACACACACACACACACACACACACACACACACACACACACATATACACACACATCTTTCAACTATTATGATTTCAGAATAGTATGATGATTTTTGCCATCAAATTTAACCTTGTTTTTCCTAGATTCGTTGATATTGTTATAAACATGAGAGCTACTTAAGGTTTCAAAACTGAATCAATCTCTAGAGTAAGTCTGTACAAATACCCTTCATTGCTAATTAACTGTGCTTTCGTATTTGTAGAGAACATTTTGTAAATTAATAAGTAAATAAATAAATAAGCCCCTCTTGTTTGCATTGCACTTTGATTTTGGATATCACTGTTCCAAGATTTCACACCTGAAACTCCTGAAACTACAGTAACTTTATTGGTCACAGTATGTGCAGTGGTTTATGTTGAATGTGAATATGACAGTTTTAACTAAATGGTTTTACTTCTGTACAAATCACTTTTTTTTGCTTATAAAGGAAGTTTTGCAGCCATAGATTAAAAAAAAATTTAATCTCCCTTTAATAATATTGTACCCTGAGTTTCGACGCACAGAAAAATACTGATACAGAACAGCAAAATGTAGACAAGTATACTGAATATTTCTCATTGTAAAAAATGTGTTGTAACTTTAATATTTAAAGCATAGACAGTAATAAACTGCTGTATAAACTAGTGTGCCAGTATATAAAACTTAATCTGATTTTTAGGATGTAGTATTTAAATAAAAGTTGTGAGGATCAATATTGGGCCCATGGAAATGTAAACATTTAAAGATATTGCAAATTGTTATAGGTTTTAAAAGCTTTGACAAGCTGGAGGAAGATGGCTGAATAAAAAGAAAAATCTGCAAAACCAGCAGCTGTTTGGGGGTTGGGTAAATATTTTAAGAAGTAGGAATAACAGGGTAAAATGCTGTATAAGGATATCTTTCACTGTTCAGTAGAAGCATGAATGTTGTAGTTTATTTTTTCTAAGAAGGATATTATTTCATAGCAACAGATAACTATGTAGACTTTTATGGACATTATGCAGTAGTTTTACTTAAGAGTGTACATGTTTATTTGTGTGTGTGTGTATGTGTGTGTGTGTGTGTGTGTGTGTGTGTGTGTGTGTGTGTGTGTGTGTGTGTGTGTACATACATATATCTACAAACAGTAACTTTGCTATGAAATACTACCACTGAGTTTGTGGCCGGGTCTGTGATTTAATAAGCAGGCAGAATCTTATGTGTTCTAAAGGGAAACACGAGTTTATCTTCAATTTTCATAGCTGTGATTATTCAAAATATAACATATTGAGGTATGTTTTCCCATAAGAAATCATTTTGGTTCAAATGTGTTGCGAGGCACAAAATGTAGATGAGTGCCTCATGTACCATAACCATAACAATTTATTTTCCAAAAATGCTCCTTTGAGGTTCTTAATGCAATCTTCCATTGGCTACAGAATGCAAAAATAAAATGATTGAGGTTATTATTTGGTGTGGCAATACTAGGAACACTACTGCAGCTACAGAATACAGATAACCTACCAGCTTCTGGAATTCTTGCTGCATATCACATTAATAACATTTGTGATACTTTCATTTGGAAAAATTCTAATAAAAAGCTTCAAGCAGACATGTTTATTTATCTGCTTTTATTAAATAACTACTGATATGAACTGGTCGGGAACACCATTTCCTTCCAAATGTATGGCTATGTACATCAGGCATTCGAAGATAGATGTTGTTTCTCAAAGCAAATAGTATTATACTTACAAGCAATTTCTGTAAATTCCTATACAATGAACCTTCTGATCAAATAAATGTGACTACGATATAAAAACAGGTTTGTTTCAGAATAGGCCTATTTAAAATAAAGCAAATATTATTCAGATGTGTTTTTTTTTTATTTTTACTCTTTTTTTTATTTTTACCTCTTTTATACTAAGTGATGTGTACACACACACACACACACACACACACACACACACACACACACACACACACACACACACACACACACACACACACACACACACACACATACATGGAGACACATGGGTGCACACATATGTTCAAACACATGCTAACACACATGTATATAAATACACCTACTGGTGTGTGATTGTTTCTGTTTTTCTCATGTGGTGTAATGTTATTAAAGCAACACAGGAATACAAAGTCAGGAAATGGAAACATTTCTCAGACATTAGCTTTTCAAGTATGAGGAATTTACCTGACATGCTAAATTCTGGTTGTGAAAACATTTTTACATTTGGGACTTGTACAGTTAGCATAGTTTGTCAAATTATGCATTCATAATGTAATAAAGGATATTAACATGCGTGTCACATTTGAAATTATCTAGCACAGAAGGAAATGGAAGAGTCTTCCTGGGTTCTTGACTTCTTCTTCTTCGGGCTTTTCCAGGTTAGGGGTCACCACAGCAGATTAGTAGACTTTTATTTTATTTAGACTTAGGAGTAACAGCATCCAACAGATGATGTCACTATAATACTTCTAGAAAGTTATTAAATCCTGGCAAATGGTCAGCTTTTCCTGCATTGTTGCTTAATTTATTTAATGGAAATAACTGAGCAGGACGGATTTATCATACCAAGACTTCTTTTTTGTGTGATCTACTGAAATGTGATTTTTCTTTTAATAAACTGCAGGAATATTAATTGAAAAACACATTTGAAGTACTGAATTGGACTGATTTTTTGTGTAGCCATTTTATAGATTCAGTGTCACACAATAAATTATTACCCTTCCTGGTTAGAACATTCACAGCACACATAAAGTTTAAATCAGATTCTGCAAAGCAACTGGGAAGGAACTATTTGGTGAAAGACATTAAATACTTGTGTGAAGTACAAGTCTTGAACCCATGACTGACCAACTCTAGTAGACTGAATATTATTGCAATTAAATCACAGTATAGTTTGGACATCTACAGAACATTCTTGCTTTCCTTTGGAAAGCAGAGCTGCCTATACTTCTACAAACATTCTTGAGAAAATCAGTTGTCACCACCCCTCCCCCACTGCTTCATACTAGTAATACATCACAGAGAGTGAATACTTTGGTCTAGCTGTGGTCTCAAAACTCAGAGCTGCACAAAAGTTTTTGAAACAGTAGTCATTTGTAGGCTTGTACTTTTATCAGTTGTCTGTGCACCACCCATTTTTTCATGGAAAACAGCAGTTCCACCCAGTAATCAAAACTATATTTGCCTATATATGTTGAACTAGTTATACAAAATTCGTACTTATTTGCCTGTTTATAATTCTGTTCCATATTCACAGAATGCATTGCTGCATCTGAAGTCAGTTGGCAGCCAACAACCAAGCTATCTATAAACTTTGTTTCCTCTTACGTAAGCTCAGGCCCTGCTCTTCGTACATAAGCTCAGACTCTGTAGGAAAGCTCAGACCCTGCTTTTTGTAGGTAAGCTCAGACCCTGCTCTTTGTACATAAGATCAGACTCTGTAGGTAAGCTCAGACCTTGCTCTTTGTATGTAAGCTCAGACCCTGCTCTTTATAGGCAAGCTCAGAATCTGCTCTTTGTAGAAAAGCTCAGAATCTGTAGGTAAGCTCAGACTCCGCTCTTCATATGTAAACTCAGACTCTGTAGGTAAGCTGAAAATCTGCTCTTTGTAGGTAAGCTCAGACCCTGCTCTTTGTAGATAAGTTCAGATCCTGCTCTCTGTAGATAAGCTCAGACTCTGCTTTTCGTAGGTAAGCTCAGACTCCGCTCTTTATAGGTAAGCTCAGACTCTGTAGGTAAGCTCAGACCCTGCTCTTTGTAGATAAGCTTATACTCTACTCTTCGTAGGTAAGCTCAGACTCTGCTCATCGTAGGTAAGCTCAGACTCTGTTCTTTGAAGGTAAGCTCAGTCCCTGCTCTTCATAGGTAAGCTCAGACCTATGTTTAATCTCCTTGGTAAGGAAAGTCTGTATAATTTTTAGGAGGGGAAAAAGCATTTCTTCAACAGTTTGCCCAGTGCATTTTAGTTCCCTTCCTGTATGAATGATTTCCTACTTCATTAACTTAGAATCTTTTTCTTTGCTTGTTTGTTTCTTTTATTTTGTTGGGGACTGGTCCATCCTCTAGATTCTGCAGGCATTTGTTTCCATTATTTTGCCAATTGCCAGATTTCAACGATGCCTATCAAGGTGCAAAACATATATCTGTGTACCTGTGTACAGAATGACTACAGATATTCAGTCCCGTCTGCACTACTAATGCTTTTGGAGGCATCAGTGTTTGACAAGTGCAGTCCTGTACTAAGCCTCCAGTAAGTACAAACTAAGTTGTTATTTGTTTTTACTGATACAAGAGCTAGCTAGAGAAAAAGGGCTATGTCTAAAATGGCTTACTGCTGGATTAGAGGACCCCTCATAATTCCATCACATAAAATTAACTGCTGCTTCAATCATATTCAGGGTTTGTCACCTCATTAACATGTCATGTGGTAGATTTAACGTTTCTTTCTCATCCTTACATTAGCATGTAAGTAGCAAGTTTCCTATATGCCTCTTAATGTTGTATAATGAAAGATGCACTTTATAGAACATCACTGTTATTATTATTGTTGTTATTATCATTATCACCATCATTATGTTTATTTATTGCATGACGTAATATGAATTTTCATAAGGACCATTGCAGTATTCCATTGTTACGATGGTCACTTCTGTAACCATGGCAGAGTATGCTAATGCACTCTTTTCAAAGGAAGGTAATACTGGAGAATTACCTTAATCTTTCAAATTTGGTTAAATTAGTTAAGGACACACAGGGGATGAAGACCCCTGAATGGAGGTGATGAGTGCTTTGTCTCCTGCCAAAGGAATGCTGAATTGAAATTCTGCCATAGGTTCTCAATATTCAAACACAAATGGGATTCAATATCATGACATTTGCAATCATATCATAACACCTAATCTCCCAAGTGACACAAGTTTCAAGTGACATTTTTAAAGTAATGTTTACATTAATGTCATGCATTCCTTTATCCATGATTCTTCCATCTAACTGGCATCTTTGTTATTCAGCCCTCTTTGCCTCTCCATATTTACTTTTTCATCTTTCTATTTATTTATTCTGCTGGGTAAATTCTAACCACTTTGGCCATTTTTGAACACAAAGCCACCAGAGTGTACAGACATAAGGATTACTAGTGTGCCATGAGCACCAGAGTGTACAGACATAAGGACTACTAGTGTGCCATGAGCACCAGAGTGTACAACATAAGGACTAGTAGTGTACCATGAGCACCTGAGTGTAAAACATAATGACTACTAATGTGCCATGAACATACTTCTAAACCTCTTAGCAAAAGAAATCTGGACAAAGCCTAAAATAATGGGGGGGGGCATAGGCTCAAAAATAGGTATATATTTTAAATACTGCTCTTATAAACCTAGTTGCTAGAATAACAGGTTTTGGGTCAGCATGCATTTTTAGAAGGATATAAAGCATACCTCTCAATCTGTTATACCAAGAAATCTGGACAAAGCCACAAATAATGGGGGAGACAAAGGTAAAAAAATAGGGACACTTTTTAAATATTGCTCGTACAAACTTAGAAAGTTGATGGAATAACAAGTTTTGCATTACTGTGAGTTATCTGAAGGATATGAAGTCTGAAACTCGAATGTCTGTCATTATTTTTATGACTTCAGTCCTCAATGATTTGCCAGAAAACTACAATTTTATGGGAAATGGGCCAAAAATATGAGGCAAAAATCTGGAGAGTTGAGGGTATGATATATAGTATGAAACTCAAATGTGTGGCATTATTTAATGACTTCAATCCTCAGTGACTTGTCACAAAACACAAATTGTATGAGGAACATTCCAAAAATATTAAGCAAAAATCTGGACAATCTGTGAAAATCTGGACAGTTGAGAGATATGACACAAATAAATTGCGCTCTGCTCTAGCTGCCCATAACAATTGGCATTATATCTCATTGAGCTGTTTCTCATTATTATCAAGGCTCACTTAAGTGTACATGCACATAGCCCGTGGTCATATAATCAGATGCTTCCCATACATCAACCAAGACATGAAGCTTATTTTTGTAAGTAATCTGCAAATAAGCTGCAAATCTTTTGTATGTTAAACAATTTACTTATCTACATAGTGCAAGTTATATACAAGAGCTAGGCTTTTTAACAGCAGTATACTAACATGGACTATGAGACACATTCATGTGTGTGTGTGTGTGTGTGTGTGTGTGTGTGTGTGTGTGTGTGTGTGTGTGTGTGTGTGTGTGTGTGTGTGTGTGTGTGTGCGTGCTGCACAACTGGTTTATCTTCTCACAATCAGTCCATAGAGAAATCTAAGTAAGGTGTCAGGTCAACTGTTTCAAAGAACACATTCTCATATTTCTGTAATTGCCAGGCATCTAAAGCTGTGGTAAATACATATATGTAGGTGAAGTCCACAAATGGAGAGTTATAACACCTTTTCTAATGACTTTGTTATGGCAGTATGGTTTAACATCATGAAATGTACTGTTCAAGCCATTGTATATAGCCTAATATATAGCACAATAAGTTATTGATACAGGGTAGCCATTGCACATTTTTGTCATTTGTGCAATAATACAGCAATCATATGAAAAGTAAAAAAAAAAAATGAAAACTGAACAACTCCATGACAAATGTTGTAACGCATACTGTGTGTATGTCAGAGTTTTTAAAGAAATATGCCACGTATTGTGTGTTTTAGTATTGCAGCATTTCATCATACTGTGCTAGTATTAATGTATATACTTTGATCTGGGTATGTGAGAGGTAACTGATTTTGTTACATTAGAATTTGAACCTTCATATCTGACTGTATCTGCATGTTTGATGTTATTGCATAAAAATATGTGACAATACCTAGCATTTCATCATACTGTGCTAGTATTAATGTATATACTTTGATCTGGGTATGTGAGAGGTAACTGATTTTGTTACATTAGAATTTGAACCTTCATATCTGACTGTATCTGCATGTTTGATGTTATTGCATAAAAATATGTGACAATACCTATATGAGTGAAAAAAGTGTTTTTACTAAATTCTAAATACTAATGTAAAACTGAGTTGTTAATGTTTTTAGTAATTACATTCATATAGTCAGTGGAACTTCAATACAGCTTAGAGCTCCATTCTTGAATCCAAGGAACACCACTGGTGGCCGTCAGGTAAGACTCCATCAGTATTATTTTACTGAACTTGGGACTCGTACCTGTAAATAAACTTTGAACTAAAAACCGAAGGACTCTAGCTAAGCCATTTGGAGTTCTGATTAACTTTACAGCATCTTACTGTTTCCTTTTCCATGGATAGTAGAAACAAGCATTTATTCCATAAAAGCATTCCTTTGTCAAAGATGTTAAAGAATGCACATTGTTCAATGGCACATTATGCTGAAGAGGCAAGCTGTGATTAAATGCAAGGCAGACTGATTTCAGTAAATACGGGAGTATGCTGAATAAATACTTGCACTTTTTGGACAGAAGTTAGTGAAAGCTTCTTTTTGTTTTTTTTTTTAAATGTATCATAAATTACAAGGTTGGAGCCACTTGTTCCTGTATAGGTTACAGATTACTTTGCAATGCACTAGGTACGGCTACCTGTCACACTTGTCAGCTGCATCTGTTGTGCTTCTGAAAATGTAACGCTTTTTATGCATGTGTGCTGGTTGTGCTCTTACCTTCTCAACTGCTTTCTTTCAAGTTGCGGTACCACTTTAGCAAACAGGGCGGGCACTGTGCTGTACCCTCTGCTCCATTAACTCTGAGGAAGCATTTAACCCTTTCCTTACTGACTGCAGAATACAGTTCATAATTTCTCTTAGAATGAACATTATATAGCATTAGTAATAGCTCGTCAGACTGCATATCATTTTCCATGTTCAGCTTACCTAACCCATCCATCTGTTCAAGATGAATGTTGTGCTTCTCCTGTAAAAAGAACTGTTGGGTTCATTGATTCTTTCTTACCATTTTATATTTATTTCTTACCATTTTATATTTATAAAAAACAAATGTCTACTACTTCCTCACTTTATGTAGTCCTGTAGCTAATCCTCCGCATGTGCTTTATAATGGTTTATTGGACTTTGCAGAATGACAAATCAAAGGCATTTTATTATCAACTGAGTAAATCGGTACTGGTTATGGTTTCTTATTATACAGAGTTATCTTACTTGTCACTTGTAAGTTTAGTACCATGTCTCGCTATCTAAACTTTGACTTCACTGAATGTTTTCATTCCCCCTGTAGCTGCTATCATATCATCAAGAAAATTAAAAAGTAAAAGAAAGAAAGAAAGAAAGAAATCAGATGATTAAAATTCCTTACTTTTTCCACAGAATGTCTTTAGGTCCTGACTGCCCCCAAATAGTGTCCAACTAACATGTATTTCACTTGCGTCTCTTAGCATTTCATTTAAAGTTGTGGAATCACTTGGTTTAATTTAATATTCCTACAGGCTGCAAATATGAGTTCCACGTGTAAGTTTCCTTCATTTGTAGCATTCTCTGCAATTATTCCACCATTTATTTGCTGTGAATTCAGTAGTCTGTACTTAAATGCAGTACAGAAACACTTAACAATGCTGTTACTGTCAGTTTTAACAGCAGCACCTTAGTATTCCAGTAGAATTACAGAAATTCCTTCATTGCCATGTACATACACTTTCTTTTTACAGAAAGGCAAATAACAAAATAGCTCAAAGGATGACTCTTCAGACTTTGATTTCAGTCTTCCAGCCCACAGCGTATGGGTGTCTTTTATAACTTACTCTGTCCCTCCTTTCTAGTAGCAAGACGCTTCTGTGTAGGCTTTACACCAATAGGGGAGGCTGTCTTACCAAGCACTCCAGGCAAAGCATGAATCAGCTGAAAAAGGAAAAGAAAATAACAGGACGAGACGATGTGCTCGCTCTACGAGAAAATGCTGCTCTGTATCCATTCTTTGCCTGGCACAGCTTGCAACTTACAAGCATATTGCTGATTAAAGTAGCAGATGTTTGCTTTAAATATAATTACTTCATAATTAATGAATGCAGGAAGTTTATGTATAGTATTCATTTCTTCACTTCTGTGAAGCCTTGCTTCTAAGTATTACGTTTATGGTTCAGAGAGACTAGAGTTTAGAGGCTTGGTTAAAGGTGCATATGTAACTAGGGTCAGTACTGTAGACCTGTCCGCATGATATCATTTTAATTGGAACCTCACATTATGTGACTGCTTTCTTTGGCCAGAATGATATTAGGGTCGCTTTGTAATTAACTGTTTTTCATACTATTAAAAATGCTTTCGGATCCATATCTTTAGTCTGCTAGATTATGATTAGTAACAGCCTGAAAATTCTGTTGCTATTCACAGTTTTAGGGCAAATGTTATATCCATTCTGTCAGCATCTTGAATTCTTGTATTATACCGGAACTGAGCCAAGGTTCGACAGACCTGCTATTGGTAAGGATATGCTCAGGGAGCAGACAGAATAGATGTGGGCGTTAGACCAAAGAACTGAAGTTATTCCTCCAAATATAATTATGAAAAGAGTTGAAAAACAAACTTTAATGCTTCCAGGAAGACTATTAAATTCTCACCATCCCACCTCTGGTGCAAAAGTCGAAAAGATTAGATGCTCCTTCCTAGTACTCAAGAAGTTAGAAGTCCACTAAAAGAACATGTAAAATGACATCCATTCCATTTCTTAACTCATTTTCATTACAGTGGATCTGTTCATGGACCATTATCATATTATTCTATTTTTTTATTTTCCTTGCAACCAGAGGTCCATCAAAAACTATTATGGTTATTAAACAGAAACAGTATCAGTGGTCTTTTGTACTGTTCCTCTCATTGCAGTGTTTGTGTTCAAATGACTTATTTCTGGTAGCAACAGGAGTTATGCAAACAGCAGCCTTAGGATAAACATATTAAAAAAGAAAAAGATTTTATATATGTATATATATATATATACACACATATACATATGTGCGCGTGTGTGTGTAAATGCATATAGAGTGCTGTGGGGATATTACAGTCCCAGTGGGAGTGGAGATAGCGAAGGTGGTAGTGATGGGGAGGTCTACAACTGTAGAAACTGCAGGCATCTAATAATGAACATAGTCACAATAGCTCTACAGCCAGCATGAAAAATGACCAAGTACAGCATGCTTCATTTAAAAAGAAAGACATTTTGTGGCCCTTAAAGATTATTGGATTTCTGTTAACTACCACTCTTTATTGCCTTACCGAACCAAGCAATTGAAGGGAATACAGAAATATTCAGCTGAAGCAAAACATGTTTCTTGGTTTAGAAAATAAAAACCTGTACCAATTAGTATAACCACAAACTGAATTACTGACTAGCTGCTGCAGCCTACAGTATTGCACTGGGTGTTAAATCCAAGCACGGGATGGAATGCCATGCTATAAATAGCAATAATTTCTACATTTGTGGGACACAGCATTTATCCTGCAAACAACAATAAAAATGAGCACAAATTATGTCTACACGCATTGATTGCAGGGCAAGCCTCTACCTATGCTTGGAATTTGCTTGACTAAATGCTGAAGTCTGAATGCCATGTGTAAGAATTAGTTAACAAAAAGGGCTAGTTCCTCAGAAGCAAAACATTTTAGCTTCTGTTATTAATTCAAAGGAAAGCAATCTGGAAGCACCATCAAAAACAGTAACTTAACTAAAATAGTTATTCTTTTTTATTTCTTTCATAGGAAGGCTGCAGATTTTTCATGTTCTTCAGAATCCATTTCTTTATAAGACCAGCTTAAACTGATGAGAAACTGCAGATGGAATTTGCTGGTAGCTTGTACTTGTTAGTAAAGAGAATATGACCTTCAGTCCTGTTAGCATAGTTCATTCCTTTATATTGTATCAATGTTTTTGAAGAAGTGTGTGCATATGTGTGCATTTCCACATTACTTTGAATACACTTTGTGGTTCATGGAACGCAATAAAAAGGCTAGAAGGAATGGTTGTCACATTCTTAACACGTTATTACTGATGTTCCAGTAAGGAGGTGAACACAAAGTTCCAGAATCAACAAGGAAAGTGCTCAGCACAGCACCCTGCCGGGAGGGACTGTCTTCTGAAAAAAGCACATGCAAGCCACACCAAACAAAGATAACTGTAGCAGTAGTTTAATGTGTCATAAATGTCTTGTGAATGGTGTTCCCAGGACAGTCAACTTTCCCCAAAACACATTATCCTAATCTAATAAAGTTCAGTGTACCTGCAGCCAACAGAGGGAAGAGAGTACTTACAGGCACAAAGTGTCACAAATGCCTTGTTACTTTTGTGTATCAGCTAACGAATACATGTTGTGAAACAGAGAGATGTTTTGCAACCATCATTAGATGTCAACTGCAATAATGTTTTCAACACACACTTGGTAAAATACTGTTCAGTTATGCAAAAATGTACCAATAAAGTAAGCAGCTACCAGAGCCAAGATGACTGCACTCATTCACTAATTAATTTTCTAATATCCACTTTACACTTTTCAGGGATGCAGGACACGTATCCCAGCAACCAAGTGAAAGAGTAAGAATTCATCTTGAATGGGAGGTCAGTTCATTCTTCATTATAAGATGCACGCACAAATTAATTCACACACACACACACACACACACACACACACACACACACACACACACACACACACACACACACACACACACACACAAATTCATACACACACACACACACACACACACACACACACACACACACACACACACACACACACACACACACACACACACACACACACACACACACACACACACACACACACACACACACAAAAATTCATACACCTACACACAGTCTCTCTCACACACACACACACACACACATACACACACACACACACACACACACACTCACACATCCACAGGACTCTATAAGGACAGAGTGACATAATGATAATCAGATGAGCAGTACTAGAGCTCTGTATGGCAGGAGCAGTGCTTTAGTAGTGTGCATGTCTGATGATGTCACAGCCAAGGCACAGAACAGCAGCTCAGTTACACATGATGACTACTGCATCATAATGCCACATAGCTGCACATACTTCCCATCCAGTACAAAAAGGACAGCACAATGGAAAACATATCAATTTGTGTTCACAAAGCAAAGTGGCAACCCTGTTCAATGTATAAATGGGGAGGAAATGGAATAGACAGAAAAGTAGGAAATTGGAGGACTACAAGCAGAATGAAACACAGATAGATAAGTTGTTTTTGTTGTTTTTCTTTTGGCTTTTCCCGGTTGGGGTCGCCACAGCAGAACTGTGGTCCGCTAATGATTGGCAGTAGATTTTTACGGTACCGAGGTGCCAGCTTGAAGCCCAACCTTCAGTGAAGGCATGCCCATTCACACATGTCTTTTGAATGCTACTCGATTGCGGGGAGGACATGCAGACACCACACAGAAAGAGCTCCAGCCGAGAATCGAATGGGCGAACCTCTTGCTGTGAGGCGACAACACTACTGCTGCACCACCATGGCTTGAAACACAGAGATAGGTAAGTATAAGTTGTGAAAGGCAGGAGGAAGGATAATTTATATTTTTGTTTAGAAGGGCACCTTTTGTAAGTGCTGCAAAAGAAGGAGGGTGGGGTCATAATGAGGAAAGGCTTGGAAAGGGATATAGGAAGAAGATCAGGTAGCAAGAGCAAACAGCCAAGGTAACAATGGTAAACATCTAAATGTAGAACAGAGATACAGAGAGATGAGGCTGGTGAACATACCAAAGGTAGGAAGGACAGTGGATATACATATGCATACAGATAGTGGATAAATGGTAATGGGGAGGGCTGGATAAAGAGCAAGGAATGAGGAATGACACAAAAGCGAGACAAAACAAAAGGACAGGATGGAGTGAGGTTCAGGCACTTTTGGATGCTAAGCCTGCCAAATGGTCAACATACTGATGTTAAGCCAGTTGCTCCTTTGGTGGCCAGGGTACAGGGCTTGTTGGTCACACAATTAAAACACTCATGCCAGAAGGCACCAGGGTTCCATGGCAGTCATCCAGTTGGTGGCATAAGCCTGCAACCATCAGTTTGAGCACTGATGCTTGGAAAGTACTGGAAATTACTTCTGTTCATTTTCTAGAGAATTTCTTTCACTGCCCTTCATGAGAAGTGGACACATAGGGTGTATGTCATCATGCCAGGTCATATCTAGCAGAGGGACTATCATACTTCTGTTGAGAATCAGAACAGATGGCCATTTGTAAAGTAGCACCCAGACTCAGTGGCGAGAGCAGATGAAGGAAAGTGTCTGTGGGTTCACATCCTGCTCTTTCTGTTCTATAACTGGACCTGCACAAGGATGACACAGTGGGAAAAAATATCACACACATAAACACAATCTCAGTTGTACTGGCACAGATATTATATACATCCTGCTGCTAAAAGAGGTGGTCTTGCCTTTTGTGACATAAATCATGCTAATCTGATGCTCCTCTGTAGCAAGAAAGCAAAGTATATACACAGAGGCGTACAAGTACATCATTTAAGACAGTGGTAGGCAATGGGACTGAAAACAGGCCTGCAGTGCTGTATATTTTGGGCTACCTCTCCTGATCCTCTGCCACTGTTTGCTGAAGTAGGTCAGGGTGGGTCTGCTTTGAGTTGCTGTATATATGCCAGCATTGCTCACCAGAATGGGTGATGCCAGTGGCATTGCTTAACGTTCCAGCCAGCTCATGGCAAGCATCCACTTTCTACCACAAAACCTCATTCTCTCGCAAGTATGGCAAGTGAAACGGCTCAAAACAGTTCCAATGTTTCCAAAAGAAAAAGCCAGCACAATAAGGTGGTTGTAAACCAACCGTTTAATAAAACTGTTCAGAACATTACTAGTGGTAAAAAAGCCCCTGTGAAAACACTAATACACCATTAATACATGTTATGTAAACCGGTTTCGGCTAGCAAAGCCTTCCTCAGTGCAAGAAAGTTAATAAGTATAAGCAGAGTCTAAGCTGTATATAAAGACAGCTTAATTATACAATTAAATATAATTGAACAATTACAAATGCTCATTCAAACCTGGGCTAAACAGCCCACCTAATTTAATTATCCATTTCTTCTCCTTAGAATTGAGTATGAAGTATGTTTATACAAAGAACTGGTCAGTTTGTGGTTCCTGGCATCACTCATGTTCAGAAATTCTGATTTTCAATGGCCTAGAAGTTTGCCCAACATAGAATGCTGAGCATGAACAAGAAGCTAGATAAACAACTCAATCTGAACCACAGTTTGCCAAAAACCTGATGTCAAATACTTGTGCTGTATTCTTACTGGTAAATTGTTTAGTCTTTAATATTCTGGGGCAATGGGTACAATTGCCACAAGGATAAGATCCCATTAGTTTCTCTCCAGTCATAGTGTTTTGCCAGACGGTGTTTATAGATCTAAAGGAATGTTTGTAATAACTCAAATGGGAGCCCAAAGTTTGTTCCCTGCAAAATGAAGAATGACATTCATCCCCAATCATTGAAGTCAATTTGTTATCTGCTAACAATATATTCTAATGTTTGTTTATGATAACCATGAGTTCACCAGTGTTACGACCATAAGTAGTGACCATTCTTAACAAATTTTGGCCCTCCATTGTTTTTGGTTTATATTGTAGTAGTTGTTCCCTGGTCTGTGTGCTTGCACAAGTACTGGCCATGGTAATATCTCCTGATCTATAGCCTCTATTGTGAATCTTGCCAACAAGATCTTCCTTATATTTGTTGAATGTGTCATCTTTTGAATTACATGTCTGACCCTCAGAAATTGTGACTTGGGGATATTCCAGATAATATGTTGTGGGTGGAGGCTAGTGGCATACAATAAGGAATTGAGTTGTGGATATTTCCTATACATTTCAGTTCTTAGGGTGTTGTCAACATTCCTGATTATAGTTGCATCTAAGAAGGTAATTTGTTGGGGATGAAAATTTAATTTGAACTCTATCCCCCACTTATTCTGATTCAAATATTCCACAAATTCCATAAGGTAAGCACTAACTGCCCTCCACACTAACCATCTGTCATCCAAATACTTCCTCCAAATATCTATATCCCCCAAGTAGATATTATGACTGGAGTCATATATCAATTGCATCTTAAAGTACGCCATAAACAGGTCTGCATAAATGGGGGCAAAAGAAGCCCCCATTACTGTACCTTGTAGTTGCAAATAACATGTTCCATGGAAGTAAAAAACATTTTTCTCAAGAACATGTTCCGCCAAGCATACCAAAAATGTATTAAATCCCAGTGGATATAAAGCAGTTCTGTCAAGCCAAAATTGGAGAGCTAAGAGTTCCGCCCAATATGGAATATTTGTATATAATGACGTTACATCTAACATAGATAAGAGCCAATCGGGCTCCAACTGTGTGCTGGACACAATCCCCAAAAATTCTGTTGTGTCCTGGATGCGTGACCTAACACACCCCAAAAGAGGTTTTAGATATTGGGTCAGGAATACAGATAAGGGTTCTGTCAGGCTATCCCTGCCTGAAACTATGGGTCTCCCTGGTGGTTTCTGAGGGTCCTTGTGTATCTTTGGTAAAAAAATAAATATATTGGGATTTTGGATCTTTTACAGTGAGATGATACACATCCGTTTCTGTAATAATACCTTCCTGTTTGGCTTCAAATAAGAATCTGTCTATCTCTGCTTTAAATTTGATTGTGGGATCTAATGGCATGGCCATATAGTATCTGGCATCCTGAAGTTGTCTGAGTGCCTCCTCATAGTACATGTCCCAGTCCATTACAACTATGGCCCCACCTTTATCTACTGATAAGATAACTAAGTTACTGTTGTTTTTTACCTCCGGCAGAGCTGCCTGTTTGATCTTTGAGAGATTATGATGAAGAATATTATATTCATGGGAGCCGTAGTGTAAATCCTTTAAGACACTCGATTGGAACATGGACACTTGTGTGGACATGAGCGGCATAAAAACAGACTTGTGAAATCTAAAATAAGTAGTATCAGTAGTATTATACTCACCATCAAAATGTAATTTTAAATTCAATAATCTACAGAATGAAATCACATCGGATGCCAAAGAATCTTCAGTCACAAAAAAAACTGGAACATAATTAAGGCCTTTATTTAAAAGTGATGTTTGTGCCTCAGAAAATGTCACAGATGAAATATTGTGAACATTATTACATTCCTTTAACATTTGGTTACTGCTTTGAGAATATCTTCCAAAGTGTTTGCTGTGCTTGTGTTTCCTCCCTCCTCTTCTACTCCTTGCCTTAAAGGGTAGTCAGTGCTCCATCTTTTGGCAGTTGGAGACTGTGGGGAGTGGTTGCCATCTACATCGGTGGCTGATGAAGAATCCTCAGCCGAAGTAAAACTGACTGAATGTTTGGTTTTCTTCAAAATGGATTTGGGCCTTTTACGTTTATTAGTATTGGTTTTATTCTGCATAACCCCCACATTGTAACCTTTGTATTGAATAAAAGGTTGTCCTCTTTTATAATCACATATGTCACATTGAAATTTATTAGTTATTTATCTTTAAGTTGTTGCTCCAAGATTAATAAATCAAAGCTTAATAAATTCAAACATTCCGTGTATACTGGTGAAGTTTCATGAATCTTGATTTTCTGACATTGACTTTCAACAGCTTTAATATCATCTTCTAACCTACGTTCATAGTAAGATTTGAAAGCATCTACAAAGCCCATGGAGGTTTGTTGTTGAATTGTGGCCCATTGTTCTAATAGAATATTAGCAGCCTGGCTGACAAAAGTTTGTAACCTGACTCTTAACCCTCGAGGGATACCTTTGGCCTGATACGCCTTAAATAATTTTAGATGCCACACATTGTTTCTAAGTCCTTTCATGTGTTTAGTAAGTTGCTGAAAGGCTGACTTGCACTGGGGTATGGGATCATTTAAATTCAACTCAAAGAGCCCTGTGTTATTCTCCCCTAGTCCAAAGACCTGTAAATCATCTTTGTCAGATGATAATCCCTTGAGGATAGTAACCAGGTCCATGTTGGAAAAAATACAATATTGATAATAATTATTAGCAACCCAGAGTTAATCAAAAAGGAAAACTTCCACCACAAATCACAAATCTGCCAGCATATAAATCTATTAGTTTAAATAATATTGCACAAACACTTGCTACATTCAAATAGTATCTGTAATATAAACAACAGGACTAGACGTTGATCAAAAAAGAAAAGAATAACAACCTTATGATATCCAATTATTAGCAACCAGATAATGGATTCTCCTAAAAAAAAAAAAAAAATATATATATATATATATATATATATATATATATATATATATATATATATATATATATATATACACACATAGAAGATAGGGGGACAATAATAGCTATCCCATATAGTGATAGAAATAAAAGATGCTAAGTCCCTCATATAACAATGGTACGGAAACCTCTTCGTATTTTGAAAAATGTATAATTTTCAAGCTCTAAGAGAGGGAACAATAATAGCCCTTGTATGCAGAAACTTCCTCCAATGATAAACACACAATACTACATTCTCTAATACAAAAATTGACTATATAATTGAAAAATTTCATAAATAAAAAGTAGGGAACAATAATAGCCCTTGTGTGCAACGCTTCCTCAAATGATAAACACACAGTGCTACGTTTCTTAAATATACAATTCAGTATATGAGGCTGTTGGATATGTACTTTTTTAGTTCAAAGAATAGAGGGACAATATTAACCATTTGCTAAAACATAAGCAAAAAAATCAAACAGGATACTACATCCCCTTATCAATTCGACAGACCCAAATATCTAAGTCTACGAAAATATCTAAAATATATATGTGTTGGCCTCATCAAAAAACAGTTACTTCAATCAATTGTGATTCACAAGATTAAATAATCAGTCATGCTAAACCTGGAAGTTAGTCTGGATAATGCAATAAATATGAATATAATGCAATATTTATATACTGGCAGTCTGTGAAAATGTAATGGTTCTACTCTAATCAAAACTACACTATGTCAACCTGAAAAGCCGATATATTCAAATAGCCAACATCCTTGATATACATCAGTATATATAATATAACCTAATTCACCGAAATCAACTAAAAACTCATTGTATAATAATTGTATAATAAACATAATTACTGAAAAAATGTCTATCTAATAATCCAATAATGTCCGAAAGAGTCATGCTCCAAAACACAATAAATAAACCTTGGTTATATAACAAAACAAATAATAATGTTCAAAATCTCAAAAATTATACTTCTAAGTTATTCTCAATATCCATCTTCCAAGCACCAAGAAAATGATAAAACACATATACATAAGTGCACCGATTGTCCATTCAGTTGTTCCCAATTCAAGATATACATCCAGGCATGAGTATGGGTTTAAGATGGCACCCAAAGAATGAAGAAAATCATATAATGTTCAAAATTCCAAAGGACCTATACTTCCGAGTTGTTCTGCTTAAACGATGTTGAGAAATAATGAAAATTATGATGGAAAAATATGCTGATGCACACACATGGTCTAGAAACCCCCCATCCATTAGTACTAAGTTAACAATCTTTATATAAAATTCTGGTGCCCTCAAAATTCGTCGGCAATATATTGCCCGAACAAAATCAAACTGAGAATATTGTTGATATACATACATATCATTTCAAAACACCACTCCCAATAGTTCGCAGTTCCCCAACAGTCTTGAGTTTGGTTGTGAAACATCCAAAATGGCCCTCAATGCATTGCTTGGTGCAAAAACTATGAAATCCAAACAAAATGGTTAATTCAAACACCAATTCCAAATGTTAGCTGTAAACATGTGGCATCAACCCCAGCCCACATTCCAAAAACAGATACCAGTCTAATACATTGATCTGCTTGAAATCAATAGTCCCAAGACTCATAGTTTAACATGTCGTAAAACGGCCAAATCCACTTTTGATGTTCTACCCGATAACACGTTGTAGAAAATTAATGTCCCAAATCGTTAAAACGACACACAAAATTTGCTTTACTATCAGGATCTTCACTGTAGAAATATAATCCAATTGTAAAGAGAAATAAAATGACAAGAAATGGATGATGTAATTCCACCATGATGTAAGCAGCAACCACCTCACAGACCAACAGCGAGAATGCACTAGCAGCTGCAAAACCTCGTTCTCTCGCAAGTATGGCAAGTGCAACGGCTCAAAACACTTCCCATGTTTCAAAAAGACAAAGCCAGCACAATAAGGTGGTTGTAAACCAGCAGTTTGATAAAACTGTTCAGAACATTACTAGGGGTAAAAAAGCCCCTGTGAAAACACTAATACACTAATAATACATGTTATGCAAACCGGTTTCGGCTAACCAAGCCTTGCTCAGTGCAACAAAGTTATTAAGTATAAGCAGAGTCTAGGTTGTATATAAAGACAGCTTAATTATACAATTAAATGTAATTGAACAATTACAAATGCTCTTTCAAACCCGGGCTAAGCAGCCCATCTAATTTAATTATCCATTTCTTCTCCTTAGAATTGAGTATGGAGTGCCAACCTCCTTTACAATTTCTGTCCCCACCAATTTTATCAATTATGATAAAATGAAAAGAGGCTGTCGGATGCTTTACAATATGTTTATGCAAAGAACTGGTCAGTTTGTGGTTCCTGACATCACTCATGTGTTCAGAAATTCTGATTTTCAATGGCCTAGAAGTTTGCCCAACATAGAATGCTGAGCATGAACAAGAAGCTAGATAAACAACCCAATCTGAGCCACAGTTTGCCAAAACTTGATGTCAAATACTTGCGCTGTATTCTTACTGGTAAACTGTTTGGTCTTTAATACTCTGGGGCAATGGGTACAATGGCCACAAGGATAAGATCCCATTAGTTTCTCTCCAGTTATAGTGTTTTGCCAGACTGTATTTATAGATCTATAGGAATGTTTGTAATGACTCAAAAGGGAACCCAAGGTTTGTCCCCTTGACAACCTTTTATGCCATACAAAGGTTACAATGTGGGGGTTATGCAGAATAAAACCAATACTAATAAACATAAAAGGCCCAAATCCATTTTGAGGAAAACCAAACATTCAGACAGTTTTACTTAGGCTGAGGATTCTTCATCAGCCACTGATGTAGATGGCAACGACTCCCCACAGTCTCCAACTGCCAAAAGACGGAGCACTGACTACCCTTTAAGGCAAGGAGTAGAAGAGGAGGGAGGAAACACAAGCACAACAAACACTTTGGAAGATATTCTCAAAGCAGTAACTAAATGTTAAAGGAATGTAATAATGTTCACAATATTTCATCTGTGACACTTTCTGAGGCACAAACATCACTTTTAAATTAAGGCCTTAATTATGTTCCAGTTTTTTTTGTGACTGAAGATTCTTTGGCATCCGATGTGATTTCATTCTGTAGATTATTGAATTTAAAATTATATTTTGATGGTGAGTCTAATACTACTGATACTATTTCTTTTAGATTTCACAAGTCTGTTTTTATGCCGCCCATGTCCACACAAGTGTCCATGTTCCAATCGAGTGTCTTAAAGGATTTATACTATGGCTCCCATGAATATGATATTCTTCATCATAATCTCTCAAAGATCAAACAGGCAGCTCTGCTGTTGTTAAAAAAACAATAGTAACTTAGTTATCTTATCAACAGATAAAGGTGGGGCCATAGTTGTAATGGATTGGGACATGTACTATGAGGAGGCACTCAGACAACTTCAGGATGCCAGATACTATACGGCCATGCCATTAGATCCCACAATCAAATTTAAAGCTGAGATAGACAGATTCTTATTGGAAGCCAGACAGGAAGGTTCCCCATTTCTCACACATCATTGTGTTAATCTCAAAAAGCGTGACTGGCTTGAACTTCAAAATCTCATTCTCCTACATCAATTAGTTATTACCTATAAAATTCTCCGTTACCCTTCTAATACACCCATACTAAATAACCTTGTTGTCCCTTACAGGAATCTTACTTCCCTTTGGTCAGCTAACAAATTACTAGTGACCATCCTCAAAGCACACAATAAAGCTGGGCTCTCCTTGTTTACAAATACCATTGGCGCATACTGGAATAAACTTCCCATAGAACTGACCACTCTAGGCTCATCACAACTTTTCAAAAAACAACTAAGAAACTATTTTAAAACATACTGGCTATGCCCTTGCTCGAATCCTGACTGACCTCAGCTTCCATCTCTCTTTTCAGCTCTTTCCATTACTCTTCCACATGTCCCTGTCACTACCATTACCCCTCCTCTGTAGTTCACATACCATCCACTTGGATATTACTATTCCTATAAATTCTACTTCTCTTTATATTACTGCAACCTATCATCTCACCTTGTATTTAAATCACCCAGCTGATGAAATCTGTTTCTTAAAGCTAGTGCCCTGACACAAAATGTTTATCAAAATTGTTAATACTGTAAATAGTTGAATAGAGTCTTGTGTGAGTTACTGCTTTATTTCTTCTTTAATTACTCTTGCAAAGATTTTGAAATAGAAATCCTCACTCTGTTTAGTTTTGATATATTACTTTTGCACTGTTACTATGCTACTTGGGAATAGTTCTTTACATGCTTATAATTTCTATCTTATTGTGCTATTTTTGTTTATTTTTATCATTATTATTTACTAGTATATAGTGGAGCTTTTCTCCTCTGGCCTCTGCTGAAAATGGACATGTATCCAGCCAGACTAGCCCGGTCAACAAATGTAAAATAAAAATAAAAATAAATAAAGGAAGGTATTATTACAGTAACGGATGTGTATCATCTCACTGTAAAAGATCCAAAATCCCAATATATTTATTTTTTTACCAAAGATACACAAGGACTCTCAGAAACTGCCAGGAAGACCCATAGTTTCAGGCAGGGATAGCCTGACAGAACCCTTATCTGTATTCTTAACCCAATATCTAAAACCTCTTTTGAGGTGTGTTAGGTGACACATCCAGGACACAACAGAATTTTTGGGGATTGTGTCCAACACACAGTTGGAGCCTGATTGACTCTTATGTACGTTAGATGTAACGTCATTATATACAAATATTCCACATTGGGTGGGACTCTTAGATCTCCAATTTTGGCTTGACAGAACTGCTTTATATCCACCGGGATTTAATACATTTTTAGTATGCTTGACTGAACATGTTCTTGAGAAAAATGTTTTTTAATTCCATGGAACATGCTATTTGCAACTACAAGGTACAGCAATGCGGGCTTTTTTTGCCCCCATTTATGCAGACCTGTTTATAGCGCTCTTTGAGATGGAATTGATATATGACTCTAGTCAGAATATCTACTTGGGGGATATAGATATTTGGAGGAGGTATTTGGACAGCTGTTGGTTGGTGTTGAGGGCAGATAGTGCTTACCTTATGGAATTTGTGGAATATTTGAATCAGAATAAGTGGGGGATAGAGTTCAAACTAAATTTACATCCCCAACAAATTACCTTCTTAGATGTAACTATAACCAGGAATGTTGACAACACCCTAAGAACTGAAATTTATAGGAAATATCCACAATTCAATTCCTTATTGTATGCCACTAGCCTCCACCCACAACATATTATCCGTAACATCCCCAAGTCACAGTTTCTGATGGTCAGACGTGTATGTTCAGAAGATGACACATTCAACAATCTTGTTGGCAGGTTTCACAATAGAGGCTATAGATCAGGAGATATTACCATGGCCAGTAGGTGGGCAAGCACACAAACCAGGGAACAACTACTACAATATAAACCAAAAACAATGGAGGGCCAAAATTTCTTAAGAATGGTCACTACTTATGGTCGTAACACTGGTGGAGTCATGAACATCATAAACAAATATTGGAATATATTGTTAGCAGATAACAAATTGACTTCAATGATTGGGGATAACTGTCATTCTTTATTTCGCAGGGGACAGACTTTGGGTTCCCATTTGAGTTATTACAAACATTCCTATAGATCTATAAACACAGTCTGGCAAAGCACTATGACTGGAGAGAAACTAATGGGATCTTATCCGTGTGGCCATTGTACCCATTGTCCCAGAGTATTAAAGACTAAACAATTTACCAGTAAGAATACAGCACAAGTATTTGACATCAAGTTTTTAGCAAACTGTGGTTCAGATTGGGTTGTTTATCTAGCTTCTTGTTCATGCTCAGCATTTTATGTTGGGCAAACTTCTAGACCATTGCAAATCACAATTTCTGAACATGAGTGATGTCAGGAACCACAAATTGACCAGTTATTTTTATAAACATAATTTAAATCATCCGACAGCCTCTTTTCATTTTACCATAATTGATAAAATTGGTGGGGACAGAAGTTGTAAAGGGGGTTGGCACTCCATACTCAATTCTAAGGAGAAGAAATGGATAATTCAATTAGGTGGGCTGTTTAGACTGGGTTTGAATGAGCATTTGTAATTGTTCAATTATATTTAATTGTATAATTAAGCTGTCTTTATATACAGCTTAGACTCTGCTTATACTTATTAACTTTGTTGCACTGAGGAAGGCTTGGTTAGCCAAAACTGGTTTGCATAACATGTATTATTAGTGTATTAGTGTTTTCACAGGGGCTTTTTTACCCCTAGTAATGTTTTATTATTTTATTAAACTGTTGGTTTACAACCACCTTATTGTGCTGGCTTCATCTTTTCGAGGCATCCACTTTCTACCATAATTGCCAGTAGGTGTTTCCTGAAGTTTCCAGCAGGAGGAACAGGAAAATCCTTTTCTATCTCTGCCATATCAGGTTGGATTCCTGCATTCTCCAGTCACATGAACCAGCTCTAGCCACTCAATCAGGTCGACACAAGGAACAAAATGGTACACCCTTATGCATGAACAGGTCTGTAAACCACAAGCCACTCGGTGTAACACTGCACAGTAGCATTAGTTTATGGCAGTAGCACTGTACCATGGTACTAGCACATAGCTGTAATGCTGAAGTGTACACTTGTCATACAAAGCATGCAGGTCACATGCTTCATATTCAGTGTACTATGCATGGCTTGACCTGACATGTATGGATAGCACAGTGAACTCTGCCAGTGATTCACAGGCAGTGGCACTATCTGTCTTCATTACCATAACTGTAATACTAACTGGCTTTTGTTAATGAAATACAATGGATCAACACCATTTTTTACAACACTTCTTGAAACCAAAAAACTAAAATACAGAGAAATTTGGTAAAGCCTCTGTACACACAGAGATTTCCATGGTTAAGGAAGGAAGCCTGTCAGCTAAATTACCACAGCCGCAGCAGCAACAGCAAAATCCCCATACTAAACAAAGGAAAGACAGACAGTTATCATGATACATGTATGAGTAACAATTCATGACAATGGCATGGCACTGGACCATTTGCCTGTGGTCAGGGAATCAAATTGTGAAAATAGAAAACCATGGGAATGACATATTATAAGGAATGTGGCATTTTAGGGCCATATACTCAGCTTGACTACAATATCAAAGAGGTTGTGCATAGAAAAAAATGCAGCTGGTAACCAGGTGTGTAAATCCTGAGGTCTCTCTGGTCATACTCTGTCCACCCCATTGCATAACATATGCATCCTCTCATTGATATTGGCCTCTGGGGAGAACAGGTTTGATTGACAATGTCAGTATGCAGTTTAGAGATATGCAAATGATTTGATAATGAGCTCTTTCCTCACTGTAGCCATAGCTGCCTCTGTATCACATGTTCATGCCATCCCTCTAATTGATCACCCACATTAGGCAATTAGCATGTGCGGTGAACATTTTTCTGAATCCCATGATTTAATTCTTCTATGTAATTACAAATGATCTGGAAATAACAAACAAAATAATATTAATTATGCAGATAATAAAAAAAAACATTGTCCATACAAAAAAAATCCAGGGAATACTCTATAATGCTGGAGTGAAGACTGACCACTCTGCCAGTGGGCAAATATAAACTATAATCCATTCATCTAACCAAAGAAAATATCATGTAACAAGACATTGTATGGGGGTAAACCACTAACCAGAAGAAAAGGCAGCAAAGGCAGGAAACAGCTAGAAAGAACTCAGCGCTACAGTAGACAAAAACAATCTTAAAATATATAGCTGCTATGTGCAAAAAAACCAGCTAGATTGTCATATTATATACTATAATTCATTAAGCTGAGTGATCCAAATTGTACTGGAGGTCTTTAATTCTTAATGTGTAGTGTAGTCAATATGTGTTCATTCAGATCTCTAGGCAGAAAAAACAATAAATCAACAGAACAAAATTCAAAGACATTTCACTAAGAGGATTATGTGTTTAAGGAATAACTTCTGTGAGGAAAGCTTAAGAGTACAGAATCCGTTTGGTATATCTTAGAGAATAGAGGTGAGAACTTATTTTGGTATGTAAAGTACACACAGAAAAACAAAAAGAAGGGAGTTCCAGACCCAGAGTATATTAATACTCAATAAAGCTTTCGAGACTTGCTCTTTGTCAATGTTATAAAACACTAATACCACAGGTCCATTTAAATGCTAAATCAATTAAACATTTATAGGTTCATAGGTAGGTACTAGGCTATCATCCCAAGGGTCTAAGTAAGCCTAGCCAACAAGGTTCCCTGGCTTACGCCACCCAAGAAAGTTATTTTCCTGTGCCCCTGTTGAGCAGAGCCACCGAAGTGATCCCCGGGGTATATTTCCTATTTCCCATCCACTTACCAAGATTTTTCTTGAAGAGTGCTAATGAGGAACTTTGCTTGACATAGATTGGTAGCTTGTTCCAGAGTATGGGAAGTCTCTGGGATAGGAATCTGTCCCTCCAGCATGTCCTGTTTACTGTGGTGACAAGGTTTAGGTCCCTAGATAGTATAGCTTAGAGGGATTGGGATTTCTTTAGGTGTAGCATGTCCAACAGCTTTGGGTTTGACATAGCTTTACATGTTAGGCAGAGATCACCTCAGAGTAGGTGATATGCTCCGGAGTAAAGCTGGAGTTTTTTGAGACAGTCAGTGTAGGGCATCTGTTTGAGGCCAGTAATCCTCTTTGTGAGGTACTTCTGTGGCCTTTACAGCTGCTGCAGATGTCTTGTGATGTACATTCAAAAGGAGCATTGTACTCTATAATGGGTCTAATGAGTGTTGAGTAGAGGGGAACAATGACCTATTTTTTCCTAGATGAGAACCCTTTTGTGATGAGGTGTGCCACTTAGAAGAATTTCCTGACTACTGTGGCAATGTGATTTTCAAAGGAGAGACTACTGTCCACCTGGGTCCCCAGGTCTCTTATTACACATTTGGCGTTAAGTAGACTGCCACCTATGTGGTAGTTCATGGGTACAGAGTTTTTACCAAAGGGGATGACAATGCAATTTTTGGCATTGAGCTTGAGGCCATGGTTCTGACACCAGGCATCTGTCTCAGTGAGGCCCTTCTGAAGGATGTCCACATCATTTGGGGACTCAACTATGGCTCCTAGTTTGCAGTCATTTGCAAATTTCATTAGCCAAAGGCCTACTGTGTTAGCCAGTACTTCAGAGAAGTAGATATCAAACAGGAGAGGTCCGAGGACCCTGGGATACTCCACTTGTCACTGATTTGAAGTCAGATTTGGAGTTGGCAACTTTTACAGTGTGGGTTCTGTCAATGAGCCAATTGGCAACCCATCTTGTGACGTAGGGATTTATACCTAGTTTAATGAGTTTAGCTAAAATTCCAGAATGGGGGATGGTGTCGAAAGCCTTGGCGAGGTCAAGACAGGCTGTGTGAATCACCTTACCCTTGTCTAGGGCTTTGTTGACTGCCTCAAAGAAGTCAATCAGGTTCAGGAGGCATGATCTGCCTTTCACAAACCCGAACTGGGTGGGGTCCAGAGTTTGGAGGTCACCAATGTCTTTGTTTATGAGGTCCATGATGATGCATTCCATGGCCTCACAGACCAGGCTCATCAGGCTAATAGGGCGATAGTTCCCGGGACCAGTGGTGGCTCCACCTTTGTGGAGTGGGATAACTGTTGCTGTGCGCCATTCAATGGGCACAAAGCCTGATGTGAGACTATGATTGAACATGGTGCTTAGGTGGGGAGTTAGTACATTCTGAAGTTCATGTGAAACGTAGCCTGGGATGTTGTCCGTTCCCATGGATGCTGTGTTTTTGGCTTTAAAGAGTGCAGCTTTTACCTGCATAGTTGTGAATACAGGGACTCTGCATTCTTCCTGTATAGATATGGGTCCTTTAGGGGGTGTGAGGGGGATAAAGTTAGCACTGAACCTATCTGCCAGGATGTTGGCAATATCAGTTGGTTCTGTAATGTTCATGCTGCTGTGCTGTAACTCAGAGCAGATCTGGGTGTTGCCATTGAGATTCTTGACATAGCTATAGAATGCTTTTGGTTGTCCCAACAATCAGTGGTGATTTTGTTTTCGTAGCTACCTTTGGAGGATCTTATAAGGGATCTCAGCTTCTTACTGAGGCTGACCAGGGAACTCCTCCACTCATGGGATTATTCTCTCTTTTGCAACAGTTTCTTCCTTTTGTTGTAGAGTTTGTTTATGGCAGGGGACCATCAGATTGGCTTCCTTTTTTTGGAGGATAGTGTCTTGGTTTTGTTTGGGATAGCACGATCCATGCACTCGTGTAAGCACTTATAGAGTGCATCTCTGTAGGATTCTGCATGGGTGTCACGAAGCTCGCCACTTCTGTCTTAAGAAGCATGAAGTTGGCTTTGGAGAAATTTTTTACCATGGTTTCCTTAATGGGGGTGGGGGCGGGATGTGGATATCTAGGGTGATTAGCTTATGGTCGGATCTGACCAACGGGGAGTAGACTTCAGGTGTGAAACACCGGTCACTCATGTTGGTAATGACTAGGTCTAGAATATTGTTGCCCCTGGTGAGAGTGGGGGTAAGTTGATCCAGGGCATTAGAATTTATGAATTCCAGAAAGCGTTGAGCTAAGGAGTTGGTACATGAGTAGTTTTCCCAGTTAATAGTGGGGGTAGTTGAACTCGCCTATTATTGGGGTGTTTGGTTGAACCCTAATATTTTCCAGTATATCAGGAAAAGAGGAGTGGGAATCCTGGGGCATGGTGGGGGATCTCTAGCAAGCTACAATTTTGATTGCAGTTTTGCCCAGAGTTAGTTCCACTTGGATAACCTTGGATGCATTATGCTGTGCAACTAGCCTGGAGGTGTGGATATCTTTAATGAATATGGACACACCTCCACCTTTGGTGTTCTGGTCCAGGTTAGGTGGCCAAAAAGTCTGGTATGAGTTATAGCCTGGTAATGCAGGGGTGCTCTCTGGAGCCTTGAACCAGGTCTCTGTGACTGCACATATATCGATGTTCTCCATTTTAAGGAGTGCCACGAGGGAGTGGATTTTGAGGTTTAGACGTCTTGCATTCAGTAGCATTACCCTCAGTTTTTGCTTTCCTGTTCCTGTTACAATGGTGAATTTGTCATTTGAACCTTGCCTAAAAAAGGCACTATAGGGGCAGCAAGAGCCTTAGCCAGTATCTGGAATCCCAAGGGTGACAGGTGCAGGCCATCTCTGACAAAGCATAGTGGTCTGTTGACCATGTCGTCCCAGGCAGACAGTTACTGGATCCCCTTAGAATGACACCAGAAGCTTAGCCAATTGTTGAAGTCAATCATTTTGTCCTTGCACTGCAGTATCATCATGGGCAATGGCAGGATGCTACTCAGAGCTAGGGTCATACCTGCCTGGGCTACAAGATTGGAGAGCTCTTCCATGTCTCTTTTCATGTAGTCCAGGGAGGTACATCTCAGGTCATTCACACCAACATGGACAATGACGGAGTCATATTTGTACTTGTTGTGGAGTGACCTGAGTGTGTGGGTTATGTGGCGGATCCTGGCACCCAACAGGCAGCTGACAGTAACCTTCTCTTTGATTAGCCTGGTGAGTGGGACATCAGTGTGCCTGACTATAGAATCACCTATGACTAGTGTGTTGGGTACGTTGTTTTGCCTTATAGGCTGTGGTTGAGTGGAACACTGAGTCTGTGGGCTATGTGTCATTTGGGTTGTGTTGGTGGGTGGGGGATGCTTGTGTTTCTGCTTTGGAGGTCTCTGTTGCTTGGGCAGATTATTATTGAGAGCCTCTGCGAATGTTTTTGTGTTTCTATGCATGGATTTTGGTAGTGTTGGTTTAGTGGGACTATGTGATGAGTGTGGTGTGGTGCAAGTGTTTACCTTCTCCTCTTGACTGTCAAATTCAGTCTTGGCTGGAGAGAGCTTTACCTCCAGTTTGGCTAGATAAGTGCATCTCTCACAGGTTGTGGTGTTGGGTAGTAGGTGGAGAGGGTTGTCTGTGTACATGAGGCATATGCAACATTGCCTGAAGATGCTCAGATTCATCAGATAGACAGGAGAGAACACTGGGAGCTGACCCTTGGACATGCCTTAATAAAAAACTACTTTCCACTAGACAAGTGAGGAAAGTGAGTATAACAGCTGTTTTTCTCTAAGCAAGTGAGGAAAGTAAGTACCAAAACTGTTTCCTCCAGGTAAAGAGGAAGGTTGAGTGCTGTAGTAATTTGTAGCTTATTTAGTGCTAACACGTTCTGAACAAGTGCTGAGCATGAATAAGCAAATTCCTGCTAAACTAAGAATTTGTACCTGGATCTTGTGGTAGATAGGCTAGCTAGTGCCTATCACTCCCACTGATAAGCTAAAATGCTTCCCTCCAACACCGAAAGGCTTGGGGTCTCAGAAGCTTACAAACAGTCCTGGATACAGCAAATCTGCATCTTTACTAGACTAGTTACAGGAAAGGTGGGAAACAAGTGCAAATGTGGGCTTTTAAACCAGAAAGCTGAAAAAGATGGAAAAACTGCCAAAACGGCCAATAAACTACAATTTCAGGGCCAGAAACCACTCCTGTGGTAGATAGGCTACCTAGTGCTTACCACTCCCACTGATAAGCTAGATGGCTTCCCTCCAAAACAGAAAGGCTTGGGGGGAGGCTAAGAAGCTTACAAGCAGTCCTGGATACAGCAAATCTGTATCTGGACTAAACTAGTTACAGGAAAGATGTGAAACAAGAGTAAATGCGGGCTTTTAAACCAGAAGGTTGAAAGAGATGGAAAAACTGCCCAAACAGCCAATAAACTACAATTTGTGGGCCAGAATCCACTCTTGTGGTAGAGAGGCTACCTAGTGCTTATACTCCCACTGATAAGCTAGAAAGCTTCCCTCCAACACAGAAAGGCTTTGGGGGCCCAAAAGCTTACAAACAGTCCTGGTTATAGTAAATCTGTATCTGGAATAGACTAGTGACAAGAAAAGGCAGGAAACAAGCTTAAAAATTATTTATTTATTTATTTTTTTGTTTGTTTTTGTTTTTGGAAAGTGGAAAGGGAGAAAGGAGAAACAGAAGATAATTCAAAATTAAGGACCTAAGTGGCTTGGCCTTCACAAATGTTCTCTCTGTATTAGGTAGAGTGAGCTAGTGGCACTAGACTGGAATAGAACTGGGATAGAGCTGAACAGATGGGACTAGTAGGAGTGTCTGAACTCAAAATATGATCTCACTGTACTCGGTTATGTGAGCAAATGAGATAGATTCAGGAGGAGTGTTCAAATGCAAATTTACAGAAGAAGCAGGAAATTCCAAAGCCACCAAGACTAATAGCAAAAGAAGAGCAGGGTGGGCGGCCGGAAAACTAATTGCAGAAACAGAGAGAGTGCACAGTATTCTATGAATAATTAAATAGAAAAACAAATAACTACAGAGAGGCACAGACACAATATTCAATGAAACAATTAAATAGAAAAATTAAATGTAGTACAGTCTTTAACAATGCAAGTTTGTACTTAACTCAGTTAGTAATGCAGTTGATTGTAAGTATGTAGCAGAAGCCAAACAACTCAGGTATTCAGCAGTAATAAATTCAATGATGTGTGTGTCACTTATAAATACAGAGAAACCTCTAAGCTAAGAGTTTAACACTGAATATCAATAAAGTAAAACACAATAGCCCCCACTATTTGCAGAGACAGAGAGAGACCACAGTATTCTATGAAAAGACTAAAAATAAAGATAACTACAGAGAGAGACACAGACACAATATTCAATGAAGCAATTAAACAGACAAAAAAATGAAATGGAGTACAATCTTTAACACTGCAAGTTTGTACTTAACTCAGGTAGTAATGCAGTTGATTGCAGATATGTAGCTGAAGCCAAACAACTCAGGTATTCAGCAGTAATAAATTCAAAGATATGTGACTCACTTATAAATACAGAGAAACCCCTGTAGGCTAAGAGTTTAACACTGAATATCAATGTAAGTGAAGCAAAATAGCCACCACTAATTGCAGAGACTGAGAGAAAACACAGTATTCTATGAAACAATTAAATAGAAAAATAAATAACTAATAAGAGACACAGACACAATATACAATGAAACAATTAAATAGAAAAATTAAATGCAGTACAATCTTTAACAATGCAAGTGTGTACTTAACTCAGCTAGTAATGCAGTTGATTGTAGGTATGTAGCAGACGCCAAAAAACTCAGGTATTCAGCAGTAATAAATTCAAAGATATGTGACTCACTTATAAATACAGAGAAACCCTATATGGTAAGAGTTTAACACTCAGTATCAATGAAATGAAACACAATAACCCCCAGTAACTGCAAACACAGAGAAACACCACATTAATCTATGAAACGATTAAATAGAAAAATAAATAAATACAGAGACACAGAAACAATATTCAATGAAACAATTAAATAGAAAAATGAAATGCAGTACAATCTTTAACTTTGCAAGCTTGTACTTAACTCAGCTAGTAATGCAGTTGATTGTAGGTATGTAGCAGAAGCCAAACAACTCAGGAATTCAGCAGTAATAAATTAAATATATGTGACTCACTTATAAATACAGAGAAACCATCTAGGCTAAGAGATTAACACTGAATATCAATGAAGTGAAACAGAATAGCCCCCACTAATTGCAGAAACAAAGAGAGACCATAGTATTCTATGAAACAATTAAATAGAAAAATAAATAAATAACTACAGAGAGATACAGACACAATATTCAGTGAAATAATTAGAGAGAAAAATGAAATGCAATACAATCTTTAACACTGCAAGTTGGTACTTAACTCAGTTAGTAATACAGATATGTGACTCACTTATAAATACAGAGAAACCCTCTAGGCTAAGAGATTAACACTGAATATCAATGAAGTGAAACACAATAGCCTCACTAATTTCAGTGACAGAAAGAGACCACAGTATTCTATGAAACAATTACATAGAAAAATATATAACTACAGAGAAACACAGACACAATATTCAATGAAACAATTAAATAGAAAAATGAAATGCAGTACAATCTTTAACACTGCAAGTTTGTACTTAAGTCAGCTAGTAATGAGGTTGATTGTAGGTTTGTAGCACATGCCAAAAAACTCAGATATTCAGCAGTAATAAATTCAAAGATATGTGACTCACTTATAAATACAGAGACCCCTCAATGCTAAGAGTTTAACACTGGATATCAATGAACTGAAACACAACAGCCCCCACTAATTGCAAAGACAGAGAGAGACCACAGTATTTCATGAAATAATTAAATAGAAAAATAAATAACTACAGCGAGACAGACACAATATTCAAAGAAACAATTAAATAGACAAAAATGAAATGCAGTACAATCTTTAACACTGCAAGTTTGTACTTTACTCAGCTAGTAAAGCAGTTTATTGTAGGTATGTAGCAAAAGCCAAACAACTCAGGTATTAAGCCGTAATAAATTCAAAGATATGTGTCTCACTTATAAATACAGAGTAACCTCTAGTCAAAGAGTTTAACACTGAATAGCAATGAAGTGAAAAACATTAGCCCCCACTAATTGCAGAGACAGAGAGAGACCACAGTATTCTATGAAACAATTAATAGAAAAATAACTACAGAGAGACACAGACACAATATTCAAATAAACAATTAAATAGACAAAAAATTAAATGCAGTACAGTCTTTAACACTGCAAGTTTGCACTTAACTCAGCTAGTAATGCAGTTGATTGTAGGTATGTAGCAGAAGCCAAAAAACTCAGGTATTCAGCAGTAATAAATTAAAGATATGTGACATAAATACAGAGAAACCATCTAGAATAAGAGATTAACACTGACTATCAATGAAGTGAAACACAATAGGCCCCGCTAATTTCAAAGACAGAGAGACACCACAATATTCTATGAAACATTTAAATAGAAAAATAAATAACTACAAAGAGAGCCAGACACAATATTCAATAAAACAATTAAATAGACAGAAAAATGAAATGCAGTACAATCTTTAACACTGCAAGTTTGTCCTTAGCTAGTAATGCAGTTGATTTTAATAATGTAGCAAAAGCCAAACAACTCAGGTATTCAGCACTAATAAATTTAAAGATATGTGACTCACTTATAAATACAGAGAAACCCTCTAGGCTAGGAGTTTAGCACTGAGTATCAATGAAGTGAAATACAATTGCCCCCACTAATTGCAGAGACAGAGAGACACCACAGTATTCTATGAAACAATTAAATAGAAAAATAAATAACTACACAGAGACACAGACGCAATATTTATTCTCCAGACCTGTCCCTGGCTGCTTTGCATATCTGGCTCCAGCGTTCACACCTAATCTTGTGTTCCTGCTCGTCCTGCTCAAACTACCCAAATGTGCCCTACTGGAAGTCCATGACTAGATCCCACAAACAAGGAAAATAAAAATAAAAACTAAAATCCCATCTGCTCCCTGAGAGTCATTCCTAGCAAGGAATTCAGTGAAACTTGTGTTTCTGCCCATCCTGCTCTAACCACCCGAATGTGCCCTACTGGAAGCCCATGACTAGAGCCCGCAAACAAGGAAAATAAAAATAAAAACTAAAATCCCATCTGCTCCCTGAGAGTCATTCCCAGCAAGGAATTCAGTGAAACTTGTGTTTCTGCCCATCCTGCTCTAACCACCCAAATGTGCCCTACTGGAAGTCCATAACTAGAGCCCACAAACAAGGAAAATAAAAATAAAAACTAAAATCCCATCTGCTCCCTGAGAGTCATTCCCAGCAAAGAATTCAGTGAAAGTATGTGTACTGATTCAACCATTTGTAACAATTAAAGGTAGTACATAATTACTACTAGGTTGCAGCGTGCTTCCCCTGCCTGGTTAGCCAGCAGCCAAACCCCCCCTTTCTCACTTAAATAACCCCTACTCTCCCTATTATATTATACACCCTATCCTGAACTACGATAGCTCCGTCCTTCCCCTAACCTGATATCCCCCTCAAGGGACTTTGCTGCAATAAACTGACTGCCCACTAGGTGGTGCTTCACTATTATCTTGCTGTCTCTATCCCTTTACCCACTCTTTACCATATCTCCCCTACACAGTTCCTAGACATCTCTTTTACTGCTCACTTCCTCACTATTGTCCCAGAATTACCTATCCACATATCACTCTACTAACACCCCATCTCTATCCTTCATAAGCCTCTTACCTTCTTCTACTGTCTTTCCTCTACATATATATCTATCTACAACTCTATTTCTCTGTAAGTCTCTTACCTTCTTATACATCTCTGCAAACTTACCTTCAGACTTTCACACTCTACTGATTGTTTTCCTCACATTCTCCTTCCATTGGCTCTACCTGCTCTGTTTGTCCTGCGGGCTCACTCCGCTCCCCTACCCTGCCCCCAAATTTCACCCGCCCCCAGCACCCCTACACTTATACTTACATATATCCCACCCACCTCCTCCACTACCCTATCAAATCATCAACCTCACCCATTACCTAACTTCCTCTTCCTACCCAACCCCCGTCAACTCTTGTCAACCTTCCAACACTGTTTTGCATACAATTCTAATAATAGTCCACCCCCAATTTCTTCTTACTAAACCCTACCTCCAAGCATCCTTAATTGAACACCATGTCCTTCAAACTTGTCACACTATCAACACAAATACTACTCCTTCTTACCTTACTGTATCCCAACTATCTCACCAGACCTCTCTATACTAATCACTCACCCGCATACCACATTACTACCTTGCTCCTTATACAGCATGTACCCCCCATATCCAGCATATCACCTAGCCTTTACTTCATTAACAATACTATATTCTTCGCCTATAAAATCTTAAGTAATCCCACAAACATTAGTCCCTTCTACACTAGCTCTTTCTCAATTAAGCTTACAATCAACAAATTAGACACTAAACAACATAAGCACCTCTTTTACCATATTCATCACCTTATCTCTATTCTTATCTCTGGTGACATACAGCCAAACCCAGGACCCTGCCCCCAACAAAACTCTACCTCCCCATCCTATCCTCCCTACCCCACTGGTAGGTCCCTCCAATTCATAGCACTAAATGCCCAAAGCATATGTAATAAAATCCCCAATCTCCACACCTGGCTTCACCATAGTCAACCAGACATTTCTTCCATCTCTGAAACCTGGCTCAAACCCCATATAAAAGATTCACAGTCAATTCCATCCAACTACTCTATCATTAGAAAAGATAGAACACACAAATAAGGGGGAGGAGTAGCTCAACTTTATTCCTCTAACCTCCTAATTACTCCATACTCCAAAGCTATTCCCAAATTTGGTAATGCTGAACTACTTCCAGCCCTTCTTCACATGAACAACCATAAAGTTATTTGTATTATCACCCTTTATATCCCTCCTGGTGAAAATATTCCAATCATAGAAGACATTCTCTCCTGGGTTTCTTCCAACTTTATGTTTTATGTTTAGTTTTGGGTGATGTTAATATTAATTGGGCCATAATTCAATCACCTAACAACTCCATAAATATCAATTTTTATACATTCTCTCAACCCATTTCCTTAACCAGACCTTCCAAAGACTTCCTCTCTGGGAGCACCCTAGACTGGATCTTAGTCTCACACCCCCATTATTTAATTAATAGTGGCATCCTTCCAGACACACTAGGTAACCTCCTTCCCACCTTTGCCCCTTGGCTTCCCTCATCCCTACAACTAACCTATAACTCTACCCAGAACCTAAAAAACTTTAATCCTGATGAATTCTCAGATGTATTAAAAAGAGCAAATTGGAATTCTTTAAAAACCCTGTCTTTGGATCATGCTGTCACCTACTTTAATACAACTTTCTTACACCTGCTTGGTTACTTTGCCCCATGGAAAACAATGCGCACAAAAAGCAACCCCGTAACATGGCTTACTAAGAGTACCTTACACATCATGCAGCTCCATGATAAAGCCTGGAAAGTCTTCTATAAAACTAATACCAGCACATCCCTGAATGAATATAAAATGCTTCGTAACAAAGCAAAAAAAGTATCAACTCAGATCATAAAGCCTACTTTTACACACTCCAAACCAACCATAATACTAACCCAAAGATATTCTGGAATGGAATTGCCTCTCTACTTAACCCAGGTAAAAAAGAAAACCCATGCCCAGACCCTAATGCCTCTGACTTAGAACTAGCCTCCAAATTTAACTCATTCTTCATTGACTCTATAGCTAAATTAACATCATCATTCTCTAATAACTCTACTCCCCCATACACACCTACCCACACCCCTTTTTCATCCTCTAACCACAGCTCTCTACCTGCTCCTTTCTCCATCAAACCTATTCCCATCTCCAGCGCAAAGTAACTGCTTCTAAAACTGAAACCATGTTCCAATGCCCCTGATGAGATACCCTCCTACTTCCTAAACATTTCAGCAGATGCCATAGCTTATCCTATCTCCATACTAATAAATAGATTAATCTTTGAGGGCCATGTCCCCCAGATCTGGAAAAAAAGCATTTATTATTATTCCATTCCATAAAAGAGGAAACAACATCAACATCCCCAACTTCTGACCAATTGCTATTGTATCCCCCATTTCTAAACTTCTCAACAAATGCATCCACTTACTACTTCTACCCTACCTTCTAAGTAATAACCTTCTCTCTCCCACACAACATGGATTCTGACTTGGCCACAGCACCACAACCGCACTCCTCTCCTTCCTGGAAATTGTTAATAAAGCCCGTGACACTGGTCACATTGTATCCACCCTCCTTTTAGACCTCTCAAAGGCCTTTGATACCATCTCTCACAACCACCTCCTTACTAAACTTTCTAAACTTAACCTATCCCACTCTACTATCAACTGGTTTACAAGTAATCTATCAAACAGGCAACAAGCAGTCAAGTGGAAAAAAGCTAGTTCTTCCTTCCTAAACAGTCCCGCAGGTGTACCTGAGGGTTCAATTCTGGGTCCCCTACTCTTCAGTATCTTCATAAATGACTTTCACCATGCTATTCCTAACTGCAACCTTATGCAATATGCTGACGACTCAACAATAATCTGCTCTGATACCTCTACTTCCTCTTTAGCAAAATTAACCCAGAATGCCTTCACATCTACTGAACAATGGATGTTAGACAACCATTTGGCGCTCAATTCAACCAAGACCAAGCTAAGAATATTTACCCCATCTAAAGCCACCTCCATTGACAAAACCTCCTTCTTGATCACTAGCCACATTAATACTGTCCTTGAAATAGTCCCCACCACTAAACTATTAGGTGTCCTCATTGATGATCAGTTAAAATTTGATAGCCACATACATGCATAAATCAAAAAAAACACACAAGAAACTAGGCCTACTTTACCACCACAGTTGCTATATCTCTCCTCCCTCCAGGATTGCTATAGCTTCTACATACCTTATCCCTTCCCTCCTTTATGGAGCCTCTATCCTCACTAGCCTACAATCTTCCCTCAAGTCCAAACATGCCTCCTGCTACTATAAAATTTCAAAGTTTGCAACTGGCTATAGATCCTCTACCCATCAATGTATCTCCCTACACCAACTGAACTGGCTTGAGCTACCCAACTATCTCACCTATAATCAACTGATCCAAGATCACAAAATTATTTTTAGCCCCTCTCTGTGCCATTCTCTTGCCTCTATTTTCCAAATGCATCAACCTAACAGATGTCTAAGGTCAAAATCACAAAACCTAATAAAATTGCACAAACCTGCCCATCCACCAGGTAAACCTCTATTATTCTTTTCTCTAGCATAACACTGGAACTCTGTCCCATCTCTCATCTGAACCACTAATAGTCTCTCTGCCTTCAAATCCTTACTGCACTCATACCTTTCTTCACAGTGTGAATGTTCTTGTTCCAATCCTACATAGTTTTCCCTACCTCACTCTCCATCCACAAGCTATTACTTTCTGTAAATAAACTCCAAGTGTGTCTTTAAGCTACAGCTCTAGCAAAGAAAAAAATCCTCTGTACTACTGTTATGTATGTATTTTTTGCACACTGTGTATTACTATTATGTAATTTTACTGTCCGTATTTATTCTGATTCTCTGTACTATTATGTATGTATTTTTGCATTCTGCATATTACTATTATGTATATTTTACTGTCTGTATTTACTTTGATTTTCTGTACTATTCTAGAGCTTTTCTCCGCAGGACTCCATTGAAAACAATGGACTATACTGGTAAACAAACTGTAAATAAAGAGAAACCAACTAGGCTAAGATTTTAACACTGAATATCAATGAAGTGAAACATAATTGCCTCCACTAATTGCAGAGACAGAAAGAGACCACAGTATTCTATGAAATAATTAAATAGAAAAATAAATAACTAGAGAGAGACAAAGACACAATATTCAATAAAACAATTAAATAGACAGAAAAATGAAATGCAGTACAATCTTTAACACTGCAAGTTTGTACTTAACTCAGCTAGTAATGCAGAAGATTGTAGGTATGTAGCAGAAGCCAAGCAACTCAGGTATTCAGCAGTAATAAAGTGAAAGATATGTGACTCACTTATAATTACAGAAAAACCCTCTAGGCTAAGATTTTAACACTGAATATCAACAAAGTGAAACACAATAGTCCCCACTTACTGCAGAGACAGAGGGAGACCACAGTATTCTATGAAACAATTAAATAAAAATAGAAATAAATACAGAGAGACACAGACACAATATTCAATGAAACAATTAAATAGACAGAAAAATGAAATGCATCACAATCTTTAACACTGCAAGTTAGTACTTAACTCAGCTAGTAATGCAGTTGATTGTAGGTATGTAGCAGAAGCCAAATAACTCAGGTATTCAGCAGTAATAAAGTCAAAGATATGTGACTCACTTATAAATACAGAGAAATCATCTAGGATAAGAGATTAACACTGACTATCAATGAAGTGAAACACAATAGCCCCCACTAAATGCAAAGACAGAGAGACACCACAGTATTCTATGAAATAGTTAAATAGAAAAATAAATAACTACAAAGAGAGACAGAAACAATATTCAATGAAACAATGAAATAGACAGAAAAATAAAATGCAGTACAATCTTTAACACTGCAAGTTTGTACTTAGCTAGTAATGCAGTTGATTTTAGATATGTAGCAGAAGCCAAACAAATCCGGTATTCAGCAGTTATAAATTCAACGATACGTAATTCACTTATAACTACAGAGAAATCCTCTAGGCTAAGAGTTTAACAATGAATATCAATGAAGTGAAACACAATAAGCCCCACTAAGTGTAGAGACAGAGAGAGACCACAGTATTCTATGAAAAACTAAGTAGAAAAATAAATAACTACAGAGGGACACAGACACAATATTCAAAGAAACAATTAAATAGACAGAAAAATGAAATGCAGTACAATTTTTAACACTGCAAGTTTGTACTTAACTCAGCTGGTAATGTAGTTGACTGTAGGTATGTAGCAGAAGCCAAATAACTCAGGTATTCACCAGTAATAAATTTAATGATATGTGACTCACTTATAAATACAGAGAACCACTCAATTCTAAGAGTTTAACACTGAATATCAATGAAGTGAAACACAATAGCCCCTACTAATTGCAGAGAAAGAGAGAGACCATAGTATTCTATGAAACAGTTTTATAGAAACAGAAATAACTACAGAGAGAAAAAGACCCAATATTCAATGAAACAATTAAATAGACAGAAAAATGAAATGCAGTACAATCTTTAAACACTGCACGCTCAGCTAATAATGCAGTGATTAGAGGTATGTAGATGAAGCCAAACAACTCATATATTCAGCAGTAATAAATTCAAAGATATGTGACTCACTTATAAATAAAGAGAAACCAACTAGGCTAAGATTTTAACACTGAATATCAATGAAGTGAAACATAATTGCCTCCACTAATTGCAGAGACAGAAAGAGACCACAGTATTCTATTAAATAATTAAATAGAAAAATAAATAACTAGAGAGAGACAAAGACACAATATTCAATAAAACAATTAAATAGACAGAAAAATGAAATGCAGTACAATCTTTAACACTGCAAGTTTGTACTTAACTCAGCTAGTAATGCACAAGATTCTAGGTATGTAGCAGAAGCCAAGCAACTCAGGTATTCAGTAGTAATAAAGTGAAAGATATGTGACTCACTTATAATTACAGAAAAACCCTCTAGGCTAAGATTTTAACACTGAATATCAACAAAGTGAAACACAATAGTCCCCACTTACTGCAGAGACAGAGAACAACCACAGTATTCTTTGAAACAATTAAATAGAAAAATAAATAACTACAAAGAGAGACAGCCACAATATTCAATGAAACAATTAAACAGACAGAAAAATAAAATGCAGTACAATCTTTAACACTGCAAGTTTTTACTTAACTCAGCTGGTAATGCATTTGATTTTAGGTATGTAGCAGAAGCCAAACAACTCAGGTATTCAGCATTAATAAATTCAAAGATATGTGACATATTTATAAATATAGAGAAACCATCTAGGCTAAGAGTTTAGCACTGAATATCAATGAAGTGAAACACAATAGCCCCCACTAATTGCAGAGACAGAGAGACACCACAGTATTGTATGAAGCAATTAAATAGAAAAATAAATAACTACAGAGAGAGACACAGACACAATATTCAATGAAACAATAAAATAGACAGAAAAATGAAATGCAGTACATTCTTTAACACTGCAAGTTTGTACTTAACTCAGCTAATAATGCAGTTGACTGTAGGCATGTAGAAGAAGTGAAACAACTCAGGTACTCAGCAGTAATACATTCAAAGATTTGTGACTCACATAGAAACAGAGCAACTATCTAGGGTAAGCTTTTAACACTTAATATCAATGAAATGAAATACAATAGCCCCACTAATTGCAGAGACAGAGAGAGACCACAGTATTCTATGAAACAATTAAATAGAAAAATAAATAATTACAGAGAGACACAGACACAATATTCAATGAAATGGTTAAATAGGCAGAAAAATGAAATGCAGTACAATCTTTAGCACTGCAAGTTTGTACTTAACTCAGCTAGTAATACAATTGATTTTAGGTATGTAGCACAAGCCAAACAACTCAGGTATTCAGCAGTGATAAATTCAAATATATGTGACTCATTTATAAATATAGAGAAACCATCTTGGCTAAGAGTTTAACAATGAATATCAATGAAGTGAAACACAATAGCCCCCACTAACTGCAGAGACAGAGAGAGACCATAGTATTGTATGAAACAATTAAGTAGAAAAATAAATAAGTACAGGGAGACACAGACACAATATTCAATGAAACAATTAAATAGACAGAAAAATGAAATGCAGTACAATCTTTAACACTGCAAGTTTGTACTTAACTCAGTTTGTAATGCAGCTGATTGTAGGTATGTAGCAGAAGCCATCAACTCAAGTATTGACCAGTAATAAATTCAAAGATATGTGACTCAGTTATAAATACAGAGAAACCCTCTAGGCTAAGAGTCTAACACTGAATATCAATGAAGTGAAACACAATAGCCCCAACTAACTGCAGAGACAGAGAGAGACCACAGTATTCTATGAAACAATTAAATAGAAAAATAAATAACTACAGAGAGACACAGACACAATATTCAATGAAACAATTAAATAGACAGAAAAATGAAATGCAGTACAATCTTTAACACTGCAAGTTTGTACTTAACTCACCTAGTAATGCAGTTGATTGTAGGTATGTAGCAAAAGCCAAACAACTCAAGTATTCAGCAGTAATAAAGTCAAAGATATGTGACTCACTTATAATTACAGAGAAATCCTCTAGGCTAAGATTTTAACAGTGAATATCAATGAAGTGAAACAGAACAGCCCCACTCATTCCAGAGACAGAGATTGAACACAATATTATAAGAAACAATAAAATAGAAAATAAATACCTACAGAGGGACACAGACACAACTTTCAATGAAACAATTAAATAGACAGAAAAATGAAATGCAGTACAATCTTTAACACTGCAAGTTTGTACTTAACTCAGCTAATAATGCAGCTGATTGTAGGTATGTAGCAGAAGCCAAATAACTCAGGTATTCAGCAGTAATAAATTCAAAGATATGTGACTCACTTATAAATACAGAGAAACCCTCTAGGCTAAGATTTTAACACTGAATATCAATGAAGTGAAACACAATAGCCCCCACTAATTGCAGAGACAGAGAGAGACCACAGTATTCTATGAAACAATTAAATAGAAAAATAAATAACTACAGAGAGACACAGACACAATATTCAATGAAACAATTAAATAGACAGAAAAATGAAATGCAGTACAATCTTTAACACTGCAAGTTTGTACTTAACTCAGCTAGTAATGCAGTTGATTGTAGGTATGTAGCAGAAGCCAAACAACTCAGGTATTCAGCAGTAATAAATTCAAAGATATGTGACTCACTTATAAATACAGAGAAACCCTCTAGGCTAAGAGTTTAACACTGAATATCAATGAAGTGAAACACAATAGCCCCACTAATTGCAGAGACAGAGAGAGACCACAGTATTCTATGAAACAATTAAATAGAAAAATAAATAACTACAGAGAGACACAGACACAATATTCAATGAAACAATTAAATAGACAGAAAAATGAAATGCAGTACAATCTTTAACACTGCAAGTTTGTACTTAACTCAGCTAGTAATGCAGTTGATTGTAGGTATGTAGCAGAAGCCAAACAACTCAGGTATTCAGCAGTAATAAATTCAAAGATATGTGACTCACTTATAAATACAGAGAAACCCTCTAGGCTAAGAGTTTAACACTGAATATCAATGAAGTGAAACACAATAGCCCCCACTAATTGCAGAGACAGAGAGAGAGAGACCACAGTATTCTATGAAACAATTAAATAGAAAAATAAATAACTACAGAGAGACACAGACACAATATTCAATGAAACAATTAAATAGACAGAAAAATGAAATGCAGTACAATCTTTAACACTGCAAGTTTGTACTTAACTCAGCTAGTAATGCAGTTGATTGTAGGTATGTAGCAGAAGCCAAACAACTCAGGTATTCAGCAGTAATAAATTCAAAGATATGTGACTCACTTATAAATACAGAGAAACCCTCTAGGCTAAGAGTTTAACACTGAATATCAATGAAGTGAAACACAATAGCCCCCACTAATTGCAGAGACAGAGAGAGACCACAGTATTCTATGAAACAATTAAATAGAAAAATAAATAACTACAGAGAGACACAGACACAATATTCAATGAAACAATTAAATAGACAGAAAAATGAAATGCAGTACAATTTTTAACACTGCAAGTTTGATCTTAACTCACCTAGTAATGCAGTTGATTGTAGGTATGTAGCAGAAGCCAAACAGCTCAGGTATTCAGCAGTAATAAATTCAAAGATATGTGACTCACTTATAAATACAGAGAAACCCTCTAGGCTAAGAGTTTAACACTGAATATCAATGAAGTGAAACACAATAGCCCCCACTAATTGCAGACAAAGAGAGACCACAGTATTCTATGAAACAATTAAATAGAAAAATAAATAACTACAGAGAGACACAGACACAATATTCAATGAAACAATTAAATAGACAGAAAAATGAAATGCAGTGCAATCTTTAACACTGCAAGTTTGTACTTAACTCAGCTAGTAATGCAGTTGATTGTAAGTATGTAGCAGAAGCCAAACAACTCAGGTATTGAGCAGTAATAAATTCAAAGATATGTGACTCACTTATAAATACAGAGAAACTCTCTAGGCTAAGAGTTTAACACTGAATATCAATGAAGTGAAACACAATAGCCCCACTAATTGCAGAGACAGAGAGAGACCACAGTATTCTATGAAACAATTAAATAGAAAAATAAATAACTACAGAGAGACACAGACACAATATTCAATGAAACAATTAAATAGACAGAAAAATGAAATGCAGTACAATCTTTAACACTGCAAGTTTGTACTTAACTCAGCTAGTAATGCAGTTGATTGTAGGTATGTAGCAGAAGCCAAACAACTCAGGTATTGAGCAGTAATAAATTCAAAGATATGTGACTCACTTATAAATACAGAGAAACCCTCTAGGCTAAGAGTTTAACACTGAATATCAATGAAGTGAAACACAATAGCCCCACTAATTGCAGAGACAGAGAGAGACCACAGTATTCTATGAAACAATTAAATAGAAAAATAAATAACTACAGAGAGACACAGACACAATATTCAATGAAACAATTAAATAGACAGAAAAATGAAATGCAGTACAATCTTTAACACTGCAAGTTTGTACTTAACTCAGCTAGTAATGCAGTTGATTGTAGGTATGTAGCAGAAGCCAAACAACTCAGGTATTCAGCAGTAATAAATTCAAAGATATGTGACTCACTTATAAATACAGAGAAACCCTCTAGGCTAAGAGTTTAACACTGAATATCAATGAAGCGAAACACAATAGCCTCCACTAATTACAGAGACAGAGAGACCACAGTATTCTATGAAACAATTAAATAGAAAAATAAATAACTACAGAGAGACACAGACACAATATTCAATGAAACAATTAAATAGACAGAAAATGAAATGCAGTACAATCTTTAACACTGCAAGTTTGTACTTAACTCAGCTAGTAATGCAGTTGATTGTAGGTATGTAGCAGAAGCCAAACAACTCAGGTATTCAGCAGTAATAAATTCAAAGATATGTGACTCACTTATAAATACAGAGAAACCCTCTAGGCTAAGAGTTTAACACTGAATATCAATGAAGTGAAACACAATAGCCCCCACTAATTGCAGAGACAGAGAGAGACCACAGTATTCTATGAAACAATTAAATAGAAAAATAAATAACTACAGAGAGACACAGACACAATATTCAATGAAACAATTAAATAGACAGAAAAATGAAATGCAGTACAATCTTTAACACTGCAAGTTTGTACTTAACTCAGCTAGTAATGCAGTTGATTGTAGGTATGTAGCAGAAGCCAAACAACTCAGGTATTCAGCAGTAATAAATTCAAAGATATGTGACTCACTTATAAATACAGAGAAACCCTCTAGGCTAAGAGTTTAACACTGAATATCAATGAAGTGAAACACAATAGCCCCACTAATTGCAGAGACAGAGAGAGACCACAGTATTCTATGAAACAATTAAATAGAAAAATAACTACAGAGAGACACAGACACAATATTCAATGAAACAATTAATTAGACAGAAAATGAAATGTAGTACAATCTTTAACACTGCAAGTTTGTACTTAACTCAGCTAGTAATGCAGTTGATTGTAGGTATGCAGCAGATGCCAAACAATACAGGTATTCAGCAGTAATAAATTCAAACATATGTGACTCACTTATAAATACAGAGAAACCCCTGGGCTAAGAGTTTACCACTGAATATCACTGAAGTGAAACACAATAGCCCCCACTAATCACAGAGACAGAGAGAGACCACAGTATTCTATGAAACAATTAAATAGAAAAATAAATAACTACAGAGAGACACAGACACAATATTCAATGAAACAATTAAATAGACAGAAAAATGAAATGCAGTACAATCTTTAACACTGCAAGTTAGTACATAACTCATCTAGTAATGCAACTGATTGTAGCTATGTAGCAGAAGCCAAACAACTCAGGAATTCAGCAGTAATAAATTCAAAGATATGTGACTCACTCATAAATATAGAGAAACTCTCTAGGCAATGAGTTTAACACTGAATATCAATGAAGTGAAAAATAATAGCCCCCAATAATTACAGAGACAGAGAGAGACCACAGTAGTATATGAAACAATTAAATAGAAAATAAATAACTACAGAGAGAGATAGACACAATATTCAATGAAACAATTAAATAGAAAAATGAAATGCAGTACAATCTTTAACACTGCAAGTTTATACTTAACTCAGCTAGTAATGCAATTCGTTTTAGGTATGTAGCACAAGCCAAATAACTCAGGTATTCAGCAGTAATAAATTCAAAGATATGTGACTCATTTATAAATATAGAGAAACCATCTTGGCTAAGAGTTTAACACTGAATATCAATGAAGTGAAACACAATAGCCCGCACTAATTTCAGAAACAGAGAGACACCACAGTATTCTATGAAACAATTAAATAGAAAAATAAATAACTACAGAGAGACACAGACACAATATTCAATGAAACAATTAAATAGACAGAAAAATGAAATGCAGTACAATCTTTAACACTGCAAGTTTGTACTTAACTCAGCTAGTAATGCAGTTGATTGTAGGTATGTAGCAGAAGCCAAACAACTCAGGTATTCAGCAGTAATAAATTCAAAGATATGTGACTCACTTATAAATACAGAGAAACCCTCTAGGCTAAGAGTTTAACACTGAATATCAATGAAGTGAAACACAATAGCCCCACTAATTGCAGAGACAGAGAGAGACCACAGTATTCTATGAAACAATTAAATAGAAAAATAAATAACTACAGAGAGACACAGACACAATATTCAATGAAACAATTAAATAGACAGAAAAATGAAATGCAGTACAATCTTTAACACTGCAAGTTTGTACTTAACTCAGCTAGTAATGCAGTTGATTGTAGGTATGTAGCAGAAGCCAAACAACTCAGGTATTCAGCAGTAATAAATTCAAAGATATGTGACTCACTTATAAATACAGAGAAACCCTCTAGGCTAAGAGTTTAACAATGAGTATCAATGAAGTGAAACACAATAGCCCCACTAAATGCAGAGACAGAGAGACCACAGTAATCTATGAAACAATTAAATAGAAAAATAAATAACTACAGAGAGACACAGACACAATATTCAATGAAACAATTAAATAGACAGAAAAATGAAATGCAGTACAATCTTTAACACTGCAAGTTTGTACTTAACTCAGCTAGTAATGCAGTTGATTGTAGGTATGTAGCAGAAGCCAAACAACTCAGGTATTCAGCAGTAATAAATTCAAAGATATGTGACTCACTTATAAATACAGAGAAACCCTCTAGGCTAAGAGTTTAACACTGAATATCAATGAAGTGAAACACAATAGCCCCCACTAATTGCAGAGACAGAGAGAGACCACAGTATTCTATGAAACAATTAAATAGAAAAATAAATAACTATAGAGAGACACAGACACAATGCTAAATGAAACAATTAAATAGACAGAAAAATGAAATGGAGTACAATCTTTAACACTGCAAGTTTGTACTTAACTCAGCTAGTAATGCAGTTGATTGTAGGTATGTAGCAGAAGCCAAACAACTCAGGTATTCAGCAATAATAAATTCAAAGTTATGTGACTCACTTATAAATACAGAGAAACTGTCTATGCTAAGAGTTTAACAATGAATATCAATGAAGTGAAACACAATAGCTCCCACTAATTGCAGAGAGAAAGAGACACCACCGTATTCTATGAAACAATTAAAAAAAAATAACTACAGAGAGACACAGACACAATATTCTATGAAACAATTAAATAAATAGAAAAATGAAATGCAGTACAATCTTTAACACTGCAAGTTTGTACTTAACTCAGCTAGTAATGCAGTTGATTGTAGGTATGTAGCAGAACCACACAACGCAGTTATTCAGCAGTAATAAATTTAATGATATGTGACTAACTTTTAAATACAGAGAAACCCTCTAAGATAAGAGTTTAACTTTGAATATCAATGAAGTGAAACACAATAGCCGCAACTAATTGCAGAGACAGAGAGAGACCACAGTATTCTATTAAACAATTCCATTGAAAAATAAATAACTACAGAGAGACACAGACTCAATATTCATTGAAACACTTAAATAGACAAAAAATGAAATGCAGTACAATCTTTAACACTGCAAGTTTGTACTTAACTCAGCTAGTAATGCAGTTGATTGTAGGTATGTAGCAGAAGCCAAACAACTCAGGAATTCAGCAGTAATAAATTCAAAGATATGTCTCTCACTTATAAATAAAGACAAACCTCTAGGCTAAGAGTTTAACACTGAATATCAATGAAGTGAAACACAATAGCCCCCACTAATTGCAGAGACAGAAAGAGACCACAGTATTCTATGAAACAATTAAATAGAAAAATAACTAAAGAGAGACACAGACACAATATTCAATGGAACAATTAAATAGACAGAAAAATGAAATGCAGAACAATCTTTAACACTGCAAGCTTGTACTTAACTCAGATAGTAAAGCACTTGCTTTTAGGTATGTAGCAGAAGCCAAACAACCCAGGTATTCAACAGTAATAAATTTAAAGATATGTGACTCACTTATAAATACAGAGAAACCCTTTTGGCTAAGAGTTTAGCACTGAATATCAATGAAGTAAAGCACAATAGCCCCCACTAATTGCAGAGACAGCGAGACACCACAGTATTCTATGAAACAATTAAATAGAAAAATAAATAACTACAGAGAGACACAGACACAATATTCAATGAAACAATTAAATAGACAGAAAATGAAATGCAGTACAATCTTTAACACTGCAAGTTTGTACTTAACTCAGCTAGTAATGCAGTTGATTGTAGGTATGTAGCAGAAGCCAAACAACTCAGGTATTCAGCAGTAATAAATTCAAAGATATGTGACTCACTTATAAATACAGAGAAACCCTCTAGGCTAAGAGTTTAACACTGAATATCAATGAAGTGAAACACAACAGCTCCTCTAACTGCAGAGACAGAGAGAGACCACAGTATTCTGTGAAACAATTAAATAGAAAAATAGATAACTCCAGAGAGACACAGACACAATATTCAAAGAAACAATTAAATAGACAGAAAAATGAAATGCAGTACAATATTTAACACTGCAAGATTGTACTTAACTCAGCTAGTAATGCAGTTGATTGTAGGTATGTAGCAGAAGCCAAACAACTCAGGTATTCAGCAGTAATAAATTCAAAGATATGTGACTCACTTATAAATACAGAGAAACCCTCTAGGCTAAGACTTTAACACTGAATATCAATGAAGTGAAACACAATAGCCCCCAATAATTGCAGAGACAGAGAGAGACCACAGTATTCTATGAAACAATTAAATAGAAAAATAAATAACTACAGAGAGACACAGACACAATATTCAATGAAACAATTAAATAGACAGAAAAATGAAATGCAGTACAATTTTTAACACTGCAAGTTTGTACTTAACTCAGCTAGTAAGGCAGTTGACTTTAGGTATTTAGCAGAAGCCAAACAACTCAGTTATTTTGCAGTAATAAATTTAAAAATATGTGCTTCACTTATAAATACAGAGAAACCCCCTATGCTAAGAGTTTAACACTGAATATCAATGACGTGAAACACAATGGCCCCCACTAATTGCAGAGACAGAGAGAGACAACAGTATTCTATGAAACAATTAAATAGAAATATAAATAACTACAGAGAGACACAGACACAATATTCAATGAAACAATTAAATTGACCAAAAATTAAATGCAGTATAATCTTTAACACTGCAAGTTTGTACTTAACTCAGTTAGTAATGCAGTTGATTTTAGGTATGTAGCAGAAACAACTCAGGTATTCAGCAGTAATAAATTTTAAGATATGTGACTCACTTATTAATGCAGAGAAACCCTCTTGGCTAATTGTTTAGCACTGAATATCAATGAAGTGAAACATAATAGCCCCCACTAATTGCAGATATAGAGACACACCACAGTATTCTCAGAAACAATTAAATAGAAAAATAAATAACTACAGAGAGACACAGACATAATATTCAATGAAACAATTAAATAGACAGAAAAATGAAATTCAGTACAATCTTTAACACTGCAAGTTTGTACTTAACTCAGCTAGTAATGCAGTTGATTGTAGGTATGTAGGAGAAGCCAAACAACTCAGGTATTCAGCAGTAATAAATTTAAAAATATGTGCCTCTCTTATAAATACAGAGACATTCTCTATGCTAAGTGTTTAACAATGAATATCAATGAAGTGAAACACAATAGCCCCCACTAATTGTAGAGACAAAGAGAGAACAGTATTCTATGAAACAATTAAATAAAAAATAAATAACTACAGAGAGACACAGACACACTACTAAATAAAACAATTAAATAGACAGAAAAATGAAATGGAGTACAATCTTTAACACTGCAAGTTTGTACTTAACTCAGCTAGTAATGCAGTTGATTGTCGGTATGTAGCAGAAGCCAAACAACTCAGGTATTCATCAATAATAAATTCAAAGTTATGTGACTCACTTATAAATAGACAGAAACCCTCTAGGCTAAGAGTTTAACTTTCAATATCAATGAAGTAAAACAATATAGCCACCACTAATTGCAGAAACAGAGAGAGACCACAGTATTCTATGAAACAATTACACAGAAAAATGAATAATTACAGAGAGACACAGGCTCAATATTCATTGAAACAAATAACTAGACAGCAAAATGAAATGGAGTGCAATCTTTAACACTGCAAGTTTGCACTTAACTCAGCCAGTAATTCAGTTGATTGTAAGTATGTAGCAAAAGCCAAACAACTCAGGAATTCAGCAATAAAAAATTCAAAGATATGTGTCTCACTTATAAATACAGAGAAACATCTAGGCTAAGAGTTTAACACTGAATATCAATGAAGTGAAAAACAATAGCACCCACTAATTGCAGGGACAGAAATAAACCACAGTATTCTATGAAACAATTAAATAGAAAAATAACTAAAGAAAGACACAGACACAATATTCAATGGAACAATTAAATAGACAGAAAAATGAAATGCAGTACAATCTTTAACACTGCAAGTTTGTATTTAACTCAGCTGGTAATGCATTTGATTTTAGGTATGTAGCAGAAGCCAAACTACTCAGGTATTCAGCAGTAATAAATTTAAAGATATGTGAATCAGTTATAAATACAGAGAAACCCTCTTAGCTAAGAGTTTAGCAATGAATATCAATGAAGTAAAGCACAATAGCCCTCACTAATTGCAGAGACAGAGAGACACCACAGTATTCTATGAAACAATTAAATACAAAAATAAATAACTACAGAGAGACACAGACACACTATTCAAGCAAACAATTAAATAGACTGAAAAATGAAATGCAGTGCAACCTTTAACCCTGCACGTTTGTACTTAACTCAGCTAGTAATGCAGTTGATTGTAGTTATGTAGCAGCAGCCAAATAACTCAGATATTCAGCAGTAATAAATTCAAAGATAAGTGACTCACTTATAAATACAGAGTAACCCTCTAGGCAAGGAGTTTAACACTGAACATCAATGAAGTGAAACACAATGGCCCCCACTTACTGCAGAGACAGAGATAGACTGCAGTATTCTATGAAACAATTAAATAGAAAAATAAATAACTACAGAGAGAGACATACACAATGTTCAATGAAACAGTTAAATAGACAGAAAAAAGAAATGCAGTACTATCATTAACACTGCAAGTTTGTACTTAACTCAGTTAGTAATGCAGCTGATTGTAGGCATGTATTAAAAGCCAAACAACTCAGGTAATTCAGCAGTAATACATTCAAGGATATGTGACTCATTTATAAATAGAGAAAACCCTCTAGGGTAAGCTTTTAACACTTAATATCAAGAAATGAAACACAATAGCCCTCACTAATTGCAGTGACAGAGGGAGACCACAGTATTCTATGAAACAATTGAATAGAAAAATAAATAACTACGGAGAGACACAGACACAATATTCAATGAAACAAATAGGCAGAAAAATGAAATGCAGTATAATCTTTAACACTGCAAGTTTATACTTAACTCAGCTAGTAATGCAGTTGATTTTAGGTATATAGCAGAAGCCAAACAACTCAGGTATTCAGCAGTAATAAATTCAAAGATAAGTGACTCACTTATAAATACAGAGTAACCCTCTAGGCAAGGAGTTTAACACTGAACATCAATGAAGTGAAACATAATAGCCCCCACTAATTTCAGAGACAGGGAGAAACCACAGTATTCTATGAAACAATTAAATAGAAAAATAAAAAACTAAAGAGAGACACAGACACAATACTAAATGAAAGAATTAAATAGACAGAAAAATGAAATGGAGTACAATCTTTAACACTGCAAGTTTGTACTTAACCCAGCTAGTAATGCAGTTCATTGTAGGTATGTTGCAGAAGCCAAACAACTTGGGTATTCAGCAATAATAAATTCAAAGTTATGTAGCTCACTTATAAATACAGAGAATAGTGCTTCACCAGCAGAGTTATTGGCTTTAGTGATCTGCAAGTGATTTTTTTGCTGGATCTTAGTGGTCTGGTGGTGCAATAGTGTTGGAGTAGATTCTGGAGGGATGGGACATTTAGTGGACGGTTTACTAGTTTGTGGGTGAGTGAGAGTTGATAGCATTGAAGGAGGTGAGGGAGTTCAAGCCAGCCCAGTTCCGCAAGTGAGAGACAGTGGTGACTACGGTAGGATGCCCCTGCTGCAAATTTGGCAATTTTGTTGTAGCAGGTCTCTAGCTTGTTTAGATCGCATTGCCTTAGGTTGGTATATATTGGAGAGGCATAAAGTATTGTGGAGATAAGGTGGGAATTTGCTATTGAAATCTTTGCTGCTTTGATGAGAAGTTGCTGTTTTCTGAATTGTGCTCCTAGTTTTTTGTGGACTTTTTTTATGATCATGGATATGTGAATGTCAAATTTTAGTTTGTCTATTTCCACTCCTAGCAATTTGGTGTGTTCAGTTGGGTATATAGTGGTGTTGTCTTTTGCTGTGATGTTAAAGTGAGAGGTGTTTTGAGTATGTTTGGTGGGTTAGAAGATGAGTAGTTTAGTTTTGTTTGGGTTGAGTATTAATTGGGCATCGGATAACCAAGTTTCAACACAGGAAAAGGCTTCCTGTGTGAGTTTTTGCAGTTTGGGTAGGGACTGGGCTGAGCAGATGATGGTTGAGTCGTCTGCGTATTGTATGAGTGTGCCATGTTTGGTAGCAGAGGCTAGATTATTGGTGAAAACAGAGAAGAGTAGGGGTCCAAGGATGGATCCTTGGGGAACCCCTATGGAGACATGTAGTTGGGGAGATATGTCATTCTGCCATACAACAGATTGGTGGCAGTCAGACAGGTAACTCTGAAACCAGTTGGTGACTGATTGTGAGAAGGATAGGTTATTGAGGACAGAGATAAGTTGTTTGTGTGGGACCATGTCAAATTCTTTAGATAGGTCTAGGAAAGTAGCAGAGGAGAGATAACCATTGTATTTATGCTGATGGATAGTGTTAGTAAAGGAGAGTAAGGCAGTGGTGGTGCTATGGTTTGGTCAGAAACCATGCTGAGTATTGGAAAGGAGGTTGTTAGTAAGGAGGTAGTCTGAGACCTGAGAGTGTATGCACCTCTCTAGTATTTTGGAGAATGGAGAGAGAATAGCTCTGTGGCAATAACTGGTTAGTTCTGTGGAGGGTCTGCCTTTGTGGAGGGGAATTATATGTGATACTTTCCACAGTGTGGGAACGTAACTTTCTGACAGAGATCGGTTAATCAAGATGGATACTGGGTAGGCCAGAGCATCAGCTGCGATTTGTAGGTATTCACTTGGGAGGTTGTCTAATGCTAATCTGGTGGGCTTAAGTTTAGTTAATAGTTTTTTTATGTTAGAGGTAGGTACAGGAGAAAAAGAGAAGGCAGTGGGGAGATTACTAGTTGAAGGTGTGGGTTGGAGGGGAGGAGGGTTGTGTTGTTTAGCTAGTGATAGTATGGTTTATGTGAAGTGTGTGTTGAATGAGGTAGCAATATTTTCTGAGGAGTGAGGGATGTTAGGAGGAGGTGTACTGACTTTACCTGGGTGGAGGATGGAGTTTATGGAGGGCCAGAATTGTTTGGGGCTGTGTTGGGAGGAGTCTATGGCAGACTGTTAGTATTGGAAGTTGTCCTGTTTTATTAGGTTTTTGACTCTATTGCGTAATTCTATGAATTTCTGTCTAGCTGGGGGGGGTTTGGTTTTGCGCCAGTGCTCCCAGGCTTTATCCCTATTTTTCATTTCTGACTTAGTGGTTTTCTGTAGCCATGGGGAGGGTTGTGCTTTGATTCTGGAAAGTCTTATGGGGGCAAGGTAATTAAGGATGCTCAGGAAGGTAGTATTAAAAAATTCAACTGCGTCATCAAGACTGAGGTACTTTAGAGGATGCCAGTTACATTCTTTGAGGGATGAGATGAATGTGAGTGGGTTAAAGTTTAGTTTTTTATGTATTTGACGGTAGATGGCAGGTTTAGCTTGGTATAGGTATTTTGTGAGTAGGAATGTTGGGGAGTGATCACTGAGGCTATCTGATAAGCAACCTGTTATATATGACTGACTTAACTCAGCTAGTAATGCAGTTGATTGTAGGTATGTAGCAGAAGCCAAACAACTCAAGTATTCAACAGTTATAAATTCAACAATATGTGACTCACTTCTAAATACAGAGAAACCTTCTAGGCTAAGAGTTTAGCACTGAATATCAATGAAGTGAAAAACAAGAGCCCCCCACTAATTTCAGAGACAGAGAGAAACAACAATATTCTATGAAACAATTAAATAGAAAAATAACTGACTACAGAGAGACACAGACACAATACTAAATGAAACAAATAAATAGACAGAAAAATGAAATGGAGTATAATCTTTAACACTGCAAGTTTGCACTTAACTCAGCCAGTAATGCAGTTGATTGTAGGTATGTAGCAGAAGCCAAACAACTCAAGTATTCAGCAATAATAAACTCAAAGTTATGTGACTTACTTATAAATACAGAGAAACAATCTATGTGAAGAGTTTAACAATGAATATCAATGAAGAGAAACATAATAGCCCCCACTAATTGCACAGACAAAGAGAGAGAACAGTATCCTATGAAACAATTAAAAAGAAAAAAATAACTACAGAGAGACACAGACACAATATTCAACGAAACGATTAAATAAATAGAAAAATGAAATGCAGTACAATCTTTAACACTGCAAGGTTGTACTTAACTCAGCTTGTAATGCAGTTGATTGTAGTTATGCAGCAGAAGCCAAACAACTCAGGAATTCAGCAGTAATAAATTCAAAGATATGTGTCTCACTTATAAATACAGACAACCCTCTAGGCTAAGAGTTTAACACTGAATATCAATGAAGTGAAACACAATAGCCCCCACTAATTGCAGGGACAGAAAGAGACCACAGAATTTTATGAAACAACTAAATAGAAAAATAACTAGAGAGACATAGACACAATATTCAATGGAACAACTAAATAGACAGAAAAATGAAATGCAGTACAATCCTTAACACTGCAGGTTTGTACTTAACTCAGATAGTAAAGCACTTGCTTTTAAGTATTTAGCAGAAGCCAAACAACACAGGTATTCATCAGTAATAAATTTAAAGATATGTGACTCACTTATATATACAGAGAAACCCTTTGGGCTAAGAGTTTAGCACTGAATATCAATGAAGTAAAGCACAATAGCCTCCACTAATTGCAGAGACAGCAAGACACCACAGTATTCTATGAAAGTATTAAATAGAAAAATAAACAACTACAGAGAGACACAGACACAATATCCAATGAATCAATTAGACAAAAAAAATAAATCCAGTACAATCTATAACACTGCAAGTTAGTACATATCTCACCTAGTAATGCAATTGATTGTAGGCATGTAGCAGAAGCCTAACAACTCAGGTTTTCAGCAGTAATAAATTCAAAGATATCTGACTTACTCATAAATACAGAGAAACCCTCTAGGCTAAGAGTTAAACTCTGAATATCAACGAAGTAAAACACAATATCTCCCACTAATTGCATGGACAAAGAGGCACCACAGTATTCTATGAAACAATTAAAAAGAAAAATAAATAACTAGAGAGAGACACAGACACAATATTCAATGAAACAATTAAATAAATAGAAAAATGAAATAAAGTACAATCTTTAACAATGCAAGTTTGTTCTTAACTCAGCTAGTAATGCAGTTGATTGTGGGTATGTAGCAGAAGCCAAACAACTCAGGTATTAAATAGTTATAAATTCAATGATAAGTGACTCAATTCTAAATACAGAGAAACCCTCTAGACTAAGAGTTTACCACTGAATATCAATGAAGTGAAACACAATAGCCCCCACTAATTTCAGAGACAGAGAGAGACCACAATATTCTATGAAACAATTAAATAGAAAAATAAATGACTACAGAGAGGCACAGACACAATACTAAATGATACAATTAAATATACAGAAAAGTGAAATGGAGTACAATCTTTAACACTGCAAGTTTGTACTTAACTCAGATAGTAATGCAGTTGATTGTAGGTATGTAGCAGAAGCCAAACAACTCAGGTATTCAGCAATAATAAACTCAAAGTTATGTGACTCACTTATAAATACAGAGAAATTCTCTATGCTAAGTGTTTAACAATGAATATCAATGAAGTGAAACACAATAGCCCCCACTAATTGCAGAGACAAAGAGAGAGAACAGTATTCTATGAAACAATTAAAAAGAAAAAAAAATAACTACAGAGAGACAAAGACACAATATTCAAGGAAACATTTAAATAAATAGGAAAATGAAATGCTGTACAATCCTTAACAGTGCAAGGTTGTTCTTAACTCAGCTTGTAATGCAGCTGATTGTAGGTATGTAGCAGAAGCTGAACAACTCAGTTATTCAGCAGTAATAAATTCATCGATATGTGACTCTCTTTTAAATACAGAGAAACCCTCTAGGCTAAGAGTTTAGCTTTGAACATCAATGAAGTGAAACACAATAGCCGCCACTAATTGCAGAGACAGAGACAGACCACAGTATTCTATGTCACAATTACATAGAAAAGTAAATAACTACAGAGAGACAGAGACTCAATATTCATAGAAACAATTAAATAGACAGAAAAATGAAATGGAGTACAATCTTTAACACTGCAAGTTTGTACTTAACTTAGCTAGAAATGCAGTTGACTGTAGGCATGTAGCAGAAGCCAAGCAACTCAAGAATTCAGCAGTAATAAATTCAAAGGTGTGTGTGTCTCACTTATAAATACAGAAAAACCTCTAGGCTAAGAGTTTAACACTGAATATCAATGAAGTGAAACACAATAGCCCCCACTAATTGCAGAGACAGAAAGAGACCACAGTATTCTATGAAACAATTAAACAGAAAAATAACTAAAGAGAGATGCAGACACAATATTCAATAGAACAATTCAACAGACAGAAAAATGAAATGCAGTGCAATTTTTAACACTGCAAGTTTGTACTTAACTCAGCTAGTAATGCACTTGATTTTAGGTATGTAGCAGAAGCCAAACAACCCAGGTATTCAGCAGTAATAAATTCAAAGCTATGTGACTCACTTATAAATACAGAGAAACCCTCTTGGCTAAGAGTTTAGCACTGAATATCAATGAAGTAAAGCACAATGGCCCCCACTAATTGCAGCGACAGAGAGAGAGAGACCACTGTATTATATGAAACAAATAAATAGAAAAATAAATAAATACAGAGAGACAAAGACACACTATTCAATGAAACAATTAAATAGACAGAAAAGGGAAATGCAGTACAATCTTTAACACTGTACGTTTGTACTTAACTCAGTTAGCAATGCAGTTGATTGTAGGCATGTAGAAAAAGTCAAACAACTCAGATAATTCAGCAGTAATACATTCAAAGATATGTGACTCACATATAAATACAGAGAAACCCTCTAGGGTAATCTTTTAACACTTAATATCAATGAAATGAAACACAATAGCCCCCACTAATTGCAGAGACAGAGAGAGACCACAGTATTCTATGAAACAATTAAATAGACAAACAAATAACTACAGAGAGACACAGACACAATATTCAATGAAACAAATAGGCAGAAAAATGAAATGCGGCATAATATTTAACACTGCAAGTTAGTACATAACTCATTTAGTAATGCAGTTGATTTTAGGTATGTAGCAGAAGCCAAACAACTCAGGTATTCAGCAGTAATAAATTCTAAGATATGTGACTCACTTATAAATACAGAGAAACCCTCTAGGCTAAGAGTTTAACATTAAATATCGATGAAGTGAAACAAGATAGCCCCAAATAATTGCAGAGACAGAGAGAGACCACTGTATCCTATGAAACAATTAAATATAAAAATAAATAATTACAGAGAGACACAGACACAATATTCTATGAAAAAATAAAATAGACAGAAAAATGAAATACAGTGCAATCTTTGACACTGCAAGTTTGTCCTTAACTCAGCTAGGAATGCAGGTTGTTGTAGGTATGTAGCAGAAGCCAAACAACTCAGTTATTCAGCAGTAACAAATTTAACAATATGTGACTCACTTATAAATACAGAGAAACCCTCTAGGCTAAGAGTTTAAAATTGAGTATTCATGAAGTGAAACACAATAGCCCCCACTAATTGCAGACACAGAGAGAGACCACAGTATTCTATGAAACAATTAAATAGAAAAATAAATAACTACAGAGAGACACAGACACAATATTCAATGAAACAATTAAAAAGACAGAAAAATGAAATGCACTTCAATCATTATCACTGCAAGTTTGTACTTAACTCATCTAATAATGCAGTTGCTTGTAGGTATGTAGTGGAAGCCAAACAACTCAGGTATTCTGCAGTAATAAATTCAAAGATATGTGACTCACTCATAAATGCAGAGAATCCCTCTAAGTGAAGAGTTTAACATAAAATATCAATGAAGTGAAACACAATAGCCCCCACTAATTGCAGTGACAGAGAGAGACCACAGTATTCTATGAAACAATTAAATAGAAAAATAAATAACTACAGAGAGACACAGACACAATATTCAATGAAAAATTAAATGGACAGAAAAATGAAATGCAGTACAATCTTTAACACTGCAAGTTTGCACTTAACTTAGCTAGAAATGCAGTTGACTGTAGGCATGTAGCAGAAGCCAAGCAACTCAAGAATTCAGCAGTAATAAATTCAAAGGTATGTGTCTCACTTATAAATACAGAAAAACCTTTAGGCTAAGAGTTTAACACTGAATATCAATGACGTGAAACACAATGGCCCCCACTAATTGCAGAGACAGAGAGAGACAACAGTATTCTATGAAACAATTAAATACAAAAATAACTAAAGAGAGACACAGACACAATATTCAATTAAATAATTTAATAGACAGAAAAATGAAATGCAGTACAATCTTTAACATTGCAAGTTTGTACTTAACTCAGCTAGTAATGCATTTGATTGTAGGTATGTAAAAGAAGCCAAATAACCCAGGTATTCAGAAGTAATAAATTCAAAGATATGCGACTCACTTATAAATACAGAGAAACCCTCTAGACTAAGAGTTTAACAGTGAATATCAATGAAGTGAAACACAATAGCCACCACTAATTGCAGAAACAGAGAGAGAGAGATCACAATATTCTAGGAAACAAATAGAAAAATAAATAACTACAGAGAGACATAGACACAATATTCAATGAAACAATTAAATAGACAGAAAAATGAAATGCAGTACAATCTTTAACACTGCACGTTTGTACTTAACTCAGTTAGCAATGCAGTTGATTGTAGGCATGTAGAAAAAGCAAAACAACTCAGGTAATTCAGCAGTAATACATTCAAAGATATGTGACTCACATAGAAACAGAGAAACTATCTAGGGTAAGCTTTTAACACTTAATATCAATGAAATACAATTGCCCGCACTAATTGCAGAGACAGAGAGACCACAGTATTCTATGAAACAATTAAATAGACAAACAAATAACTACAGAGAGACACAGACACAATATTCAATGAAACAAATAGGCAGAAAAATGAAATGCGGCATAATATTTAACACTGCAAGTTAGTACATAACTCATTTAGTAATGCAGTTGATTTTAGGTATGTAGCAGAAGCCAAACAACTCAGGTATTCAGCAGTAATAAATTCTAAGATATGTGACTCACTTATAAATACAGAGAAACCCTCTAGGCTAAGAGTTTAACATTAAATATCGATGAAGTGAAACAAGATAGCCCCAAATAATTGCAGAGACAGAGAGACCACTGTATCCTATGAAACAATTAAATATAAAAATAAATAATTACAGAGAGACACAGACACAATATTCTATGAAAAAATAAAATAGACAGAAAAATGAAATACAGTGCAATCTTTGACACTGCAAGTTTGTCCTTAACTCAGCTAGGAATGCAGGTTGTTGTAGGTATGTAGCAGAAGCCAAACAACTCAGTTATTCAGCAGTAACAAATTTAACAATATGTGACTCACTTATAAATACAGAGAAACCCTCTAGGCTAAGAGTTTAAAATTGAGTATCCATGAAGTGAAACACAATAGCTCCCACTAATTGCAGACACAGAGAGCGACCACAGTATTCTATGAAGCAATTAAACAGAAAAATAAATAACTACAGAGAGACACAGATACAATATTCAATGAATCAATTAAAAAGACAGAAAAATGAAATGCACTACTATATTTAACACTGCAAGTTTGTACTTAACTCATCTAATAATGCAGTTGCTTGTAGGTATGTAGTAGAAGCCAAACGACTCAGGCATTCTGCTGTAATAAATTCAAATATATGTGACTCGTTCATAAATGCAGAGAATCCCTCTAAGCAAAGAGTTTAACACAGAATATCAATGAAGTGAAGCACAATAGCCCCCACTAATTGCAGTGACAGAGAGAGACCACAGTATTCTATGAAACAATTAAATAGAAAAATAAATAACTACAGAGAGACACAGACACAATATTCAATGAAAAATTAAATGGACAGAAAAATGAAATGCAGTACAATCTTTAACACTGCAAGTTTGTACTTACCTCAGCTAGTAATGCAGTTGATTGTAGGTATGTAGCAGAAGCCAAACAACTCATATATTCAGCAGTAATAAATTTAAAAATATGTGCCTCTCTTATAAATACAGAGAAACCCTCTATGCAAAGAGTTTAATGCTGAATATCAATGACATGAAAAACAATGGCCCCCACTAATTGCGGAGACAGAGAGAGACCACAGTATTCTATGAAACAATTTAATAGAAATAGAAATAACTACAGAGAGACACAGACACAATATTCAATGAAACAATTAAATTGACCAAAAAATGAAATGCAGTACAATCTTTAACACTGCAAGTTTGTACTTAACTCAGCTAGCAATGCAGTTGATTGTAGGTATGTAGCAGAAGCCAAACAACTCAGGTATTCAGCAGTAATAAATACAATGATATGTGCCTCACTTATAAATACAGATAAACCCTCTATGTTAAGAGTTTAACACTGAATATCAATAAAGTTAAACATAATTGCCCCCACTAATTGCAGAGCAGAGAGAGACCACAATATTCTATGAAGCAATTAAATAGAAAAATAAATAACTACAGAGAGACACAGACACAATATTCAATGAAACAATTAAATAGACAGAAAAATGAAATGCAGTACAATCTTTAACACTGCAAGTTTGTACTTAACTCGGCTAGTAATGCAGTCGATTGTAGGTATGTAGCAGAAGCCAAACAACTCAGGTATTCAGCAGTAATAAATTCAAAGATATGTGCCTCACTTATAAATACAGAGCCACCCTCTAGGTTAAGAGTTTAACACTGAATATCAATGAAGTGAAACACAATGCCCTCCCCCATTAATTGCAGAGACAGAGAGAGGGAGACCACAGTAATCTCTGAAACAATTAAATAGAAACATAAATAACTACAGAGAGACACAGACACAATATTCAATGAAACAATTAAATAGACAGAAAAATGAAATGCACTACAATCTTTAACTCTGCAAGTTTGTACTTAACTCAGCTAGTAATGCAGTTGATTGTAGGTATGTAGCAGAAGCCAAACAACTCAGGTATTCAGCAGTGAAATTTACTTAGTAAGCAATTAGTAAACAATGAATAAACATTTCTGACATAGCCTTAATATTAAAAAAGATAATGCACCAAAATAAATATTCATTAAGTAGAAATATACATAAATAACAAGTTATATATACATATCTTAATTACACATATAAATGCTTAGGTTAACCTATAATTGATCATGTTTCTGTTGGGTATATGTTTAATACTAATAGTCATAGTCAAACCTGGATAAGCATCTCCTGTAAGATAATTGTTACATTTATACTCTGCTAATTCTGTCGATAAAGTATCTCTTCCCTTAAATTTTTGTAAATTCTCTGTATCACCTGAATAAATTCATGATCGCTTTCCAGGTTTATTCATTGTTTACCAATTGCTTAGTATTTCTTTAATCGATTTACAAAAAAGAAGAAACAGGTGAAGCCAAATACACATGTCAGCATCTCAAAACAGTGGGCTTGATTCCATAAAGGTCATGGAAGTTAATTGTGGACAATGCTGCATGCTGAATGAAGACTATGGAGCACCTGCTGATGATGTGATTTCCAAAGACATGCTGAAGTCAGCCCAAGTACTTAGATATTCAGAGTAGGATAATTAGGTATTCCGCACACGCCAGTCTAATTCCAAAACACATCATGCTCACGCAATGCAACATAAATGTGACAAACAGTGACTCCAACTTCATTTCTGAAATCCTCGGTGTATGCTTTATGGACCCCAAGGAATTCAATTGAATACTACGGATTAAGATGAAATCTATTGTAAAACATCAAAAAATATGTAAAAATGCAACTTGCTATTTATGAATTGCAACAGACTGCAGAGTTATAAGCTGTAAATGAGGGTATGGCTGTGCAACCTAGAAATCATCCAGCTATAGTCAGAGCAAAACAGTAACTAAACCAGTTGTTAGACCAGCAAATAATCTACAGGTACCAGCTAGACAGACAACTGGTGAAGGCTGTCTGCAACATATGTACTCCACACATTTGTGCAGACCCTGCAAGGAGACTCCATCCCTCTTGAAACCATAGTGTGCCTCAACTTGGTGTACTTGCATCTGGGACATTCCAGAGACATGTTGGGAATGCTGTGGGAATATCCCAGACAGCTGCAAGTTGTATCCTGGAAACATTCTCACACCAAACGTTCCTGAAGTCCACAAATACCTCACAAGAAAGAGAGCACAGCACAGCTCAAAAAACCTGCAGTCAATTTCTTTTATTGTAAAACCACTGATGACACTATGAGTTGAGCGCTTTCATCTAGTACCTCTAGATTTCTTCAGAACGTAGATGAAAGCGCTCAACTCATAGTGTCATCAGTGGTTTTACAATAAAAGAAATTGACTGCAGGTTTCGTGGTTCCTGAATTTTTTGAGCTGTGCTGTGCTCTCTTTCTTGTGAGGTATCCTGGAAACATTCCTGGAAGCAATATGCAGCAACGTGAATTACTTCATATACTTCCCATCTACCCCCAAGGAGAAGAGACATGTAATGCATGAGTTTTACAGCATTGCAAACTTCCCTCATATATTCAGTGCAATAGATTGCACACACATACCTATCAAGACACTGGTATATCCCGAAGCAGACTGATACATAAACAGAAAGGGCTGTACATCCACCAGCTGACAGGTTGTGTGTGCAGCAGACGACAGTATAACAAGCATCATGGCAACACACCCTGGAAGTGCCCATGATGCTGCTGTATGGAGGGAAAGTGGACTGAGGGCTGTATTTCAGCAAGGTGAAATACCTGAGGGTCAACTACTAGATAAATACAAGAACATAGCTAGGATGGAAGCTAAGAATAACCCTCACAACAATAACTATCCTCATCACATGTATTGCCACTCCCTACAACAGGTGACACTGTTAACCCACTTGAACCATGTCTAATGACCCCATACCATGAGCCATCTTACCCTGCACAAGAGACCAACAACAAAACACACGCTGAACCAGAAACACTGCAGAGCATGTGCTCAGTGTATTGAAAGCTAGGTTCAGATATCTGGACACATCTGGGGGTGCACTGCAATGTGAACCTGAGAAGGCAACTCAGATGATAACGGTGTGTGCCATGCTGAACAATATGCTCACTAAAGCACATGGAGGTCTTCCAGCTACAGGTGTGGGTGAACTACTCCAAGAATCCAAAATCCCCAAATGTCTTTAAAAGGACATCCCACGGGTATCAGAGTAGGGGCAGGAGGGCATAGGGAAAAGAGGTCACAGTTGTAGGCAAAGTAGGGTGTGACCACTAATGCAGGATCAAGCAACACAGCAGCATCTGACCCACATCTTTGAGTCATGACAAGCCACACATACCTGAGTACACAGAATGAACATTGATTTCAGGTGTTGTCCTGCCACAGCAATACAGATTGCATCTAATAACAATTGCATCAGATGTACTCACTGAACATCAGCCATAATACCAAAATCATAACATATTACATCGTGAACATATGCAAGTGTGTCACAACAGGGATCATCAGCTCAGGGCACAACTGACACAGGTATGCATACACACTCAGATTGCTGTATCACTGTATGGAAAACAGTAAGAGACACACATATCAGTACTACACATTCCTATCTGTTCAATATAACAACACAAAAAAAGAGAAACCACACAGGACATAATGCAGAAATGTTTATATCAGAAGACACATTATCACAGTAAAGTGGTAAGTCAATAATATGTGCCTGTTATGCACTCTAACAAAATGTAGGATGACCTTGCTGACATCTCACGCCACTCTGCCCTGACCATGTACAAATGCATGTTACTCTGATTGCTCCACAGGGAAGATTAATGGGGTGACAATAGTATGTTGAGGTGAAGGACCATGACTGTGAGTTGAAGGCTTTGTGACTGGTGGTACCACAGCAGATGGGCCAGCAGATGAACTCTGTGCAGGTTGTACCACAGATGGTGATTCTTAATGGCCAGTGTTGCTTTGATGGAAAGGTGGCCTGCCTCTCCCATATTGGAATCTGCTGAACACAGTGAAGGAGCACAGAAACCAGCTGTTGGTACACACTGGTACAGTACCATAAAGGCCAGGGTTTTGACTGACCATGCCACATCAATCAAACTCTCATTCTGAGCAGCCAATACAGCCATATTCTCACCGTGTTTGTGCTCTTGCCCTTCATGCATGGCACATAGCTGATGTGCCACACAATCTGTGACATGGGCAAGTGCATGGACATCTGACCAATGTCATTGCGGTGACCATTAATTTGCCTGTGGCAGAAGGCAGACACCCTCTGACACCTCCCTGCATCTACCATTATGTCCTGTTTCTGGTTGTTGTCTGTAACTGTCATTAGTAGCAGTCTCAACTGAGATCTGCTGGTCAATGGCCTCACCCTGTTCAACATCCACTGGGCCAGCATCCTCCGAATGGCTAGACAAATTGACCTCCACATCGGCGGCTGCAGCTGCAGCAACATCACTGTTAACCTCAGGGATGGATTCTTCAAACACCTCAAGGTCCTGTCTGTCAGTGGCCATACTACCCTGCTGAGACACTTCTTGAACCACATAATGGTCACTGGATGGGCTGCTGAATGATACAGATAGCTGATGTGCTACAAGATACACAGACACAGATCAGGACAATGTGCCTACATCACATGATGCATAATATTAAAGATATAAGACATATACATCTCACTGCAATGTTACAAATAATAATGACTTTATATGAGGTTTACTGCATGTATGTTTCACACAATCTACTTACATGGAGTATATTATTTGGTTACAAGGCTAACAAACACGGCATATTTGAGAAATACAAACAAAACAAATACCTGACAATCCCTCATGGGAAGATTGTGCTGTTGAAGAAGGATGAACTTAGTGATCACATCAGTGACACCATTAACCAGGTGAACACAGTTAAAACATACAGAACGTGTAACATCCACATAGCACTCCTATGTGCACTAGATGATGTCGATGCAGACTGGTCTAGGAATGGGATGAAGGACACAGTATTAATGGGAGGTCAACTATAGCATTAACAGCAATCACAGGTATGGACCATGTGTAATAGCTACCACTGACAGACTGCTGCTGGGGAGAGGCTGTGGGTTGTACTGTGGATCCTGCAGTGGGAAAGTAAAGTGTCAACACAGTCATGTATTTATCAAAATAATACTGACAGAGATACATATACAACACAGTAACAAGGACTGCAGATACCCAGGAGATGGATGTTGAAACTGTACACCAGGTGGGCCTGTGTTGAAAAATATTGACATAAGTGTCATATATCACATGTGTGCTACACATTGACACAAGCTATGACATTTTTGCTGTAACATACCTGGTCTATCTGCATTTGAACCTACATACCTTGGGCCTCCACTGTATGTACCTGTAGTGTACAATTTTAGGCAAATAGCAATATGACAGTAAACAGCAGAGCCATGAAATGAGGCTGAAGCAAAAATAAGGTAGTGCTCACAGTAACAGCATGGAGACACTTACCTGCAGATCCCTGGTTTAGTCCCAAATTAGATGGACCTGGGAATATGAATTCAAACAGCATTGCACATGTTGTTTGGACTGCTCTGTCTGTACTTCAGTTGTGTCAATAGATGTCTAAATTCGTCATCCTCACCCTGTGTTGATGTGGGTGCATGGCTCAATTCTCCTGCTGTAAATCAAAAACAATACATGAATATGCATACTGTCGCAATACACAGTGATTGTCTCTATATCCAGTCATGCAATGGAAAGAAAGACATGCATGTTCTGCCTGGAATTTCAGCTTCAATCCCACCCTGGGTATGTGTCACTCCCTTCTTGCTGATTGCAGTGAGGGCAGAAATATTGTGATGTCATCGGGGGGGTCAATGGTAGTCCAGCAGTGGTGACATCCATCTATTTTTCATAACATTTTAATCTGTTGGCTTCACGGAAGATCATGTCAGCAGCAGCATCTACAGGCATCACAGGACTGGTTGTGACCTCCAACTGTATTTATCATGTTGGTGAGGTCGGTCCAGATTCCATGTCTCCAAACTTTATTGCCCGAACAGTCAAGTAGTCTCCATCCATGTTGCTGGAGAACATCAATTATGATTTCATTTTCATGGGGCAAAAAGTTGTCACCCCCTAGAATGGTTGCCCATCTGAAAGACAATGACATACACATGGTAATATTCCTATGTAAGCCATTTATGCAGTTGAGTCTGTGGACAGTGTACATCAACATAAACAGCTTGCATTCCTGCACAATGCAAAGGTGTATATAATGCTGTCAGTGACAAATACTAGTGTGACATACAAAAAAGTAACAACAATGTCTTCGTACATAACATTTGTAAAATGAACATAACTTGCAACAACTTAAGACTTTGTGAATGGGATTAGAACTCCTCACTCTACATATGTTTTGAAAGGAAGTGCAAAGACAACAGAATCATGCCATGAGTCTGCATGTGTTTTATATGAAAATACTAGAGAAGGTATCGATTGAACAATTTACAGAAAGCGAAAACCTCAGGATCTGTAGACAGGCCACAGACAGTATAGATCCTTTGTATATGAGACAGTAGTGAGAACACATCTGTTAAGAAGCATCATTGAAGAAATATCCATAACACCAACAGTACATATTTTAACAGTTTTGTTAAACATGAATTAAGAAATATCTGTAATATCAACATAACATAATACATACAGAAAGTGTCAGAATCCATAGGTTTCCGTAGTTATACCACAGAGTGCAAGAAATTACCAGTAAGAATTATCGATGACACATAAATCTACAATTATATACTGTTCATATTTGCAATGTAAATCTGTCTATAAAATTGCATATGGGACTGAAATCCGTTATTTAAAATATCGACACTTATATGCATACATTTCAAACAAATATCATTCTAGTAACTTATAATAACTTCTGTTAAAGATCACATTTTTGAGTAAAAATTAATTTAACCAGGTGCCTTTAGAAATTACTGACCATAGCTCTCAACATTCCATGTCCAAAATGAAGAACACTAGCCCTCATAATGTGGAACAAATGGGCAAAATGTGGAACACATACTAATGGCTTACTAACAACTTCAACTAGGAAGGTCATAGGATGGTTAAAATAAGCTGATTTTACTTATGAAAAAGATCTTTTAATGAATTAATATGATTCACTTCTATTTACAATGGATTTCACTTAAAAAAATTCCTAACACTGAATGTGTGATAGAGTCTTTCAATGTGGAACTTCGAGGAACTTCGAGGAACATGAACTTTTTAAGACCCCAAATGAGGTACGTTCCTCGTAATGAGGTACACTTGAGAGGTATGTTACTGACTGGAACAAAGGTAATAATCACCAAACAGAAATGCTACTAATTGCCAATGTACATCTCATCACAAAACTACTAACACCTTACAAAACAAAAAAACAACCAGACAGAGTCATGGCAGATTAACTACATGAACTGGAATTTTCAATGGTGCTTCTGGTACCTCGGCAGAATTGCCTTCAAGGAATGAATTATACACCAACCAATAAATTAATTTATATGAAACAACTGACACACCTCATTCAAATACATCCAATTAAAATGTGACAACGATCCCCACACCAATAAATATTCAAACAGAGCCCATTCAAATACAATGCTTGCAACATCCCCTTGTAACATACAAAAATATGATATACAAAATGCTCCATAATATTTTTCACATATTAAAATTTACCTTTAAATTCATGTCTTTTGGTTGTACAGTCTTATAATTTATAATAAACCTGATTTCCAACTCTAACAATTTATGAATAAAATCATTATAACCACTTTGAGGTTTAGCTAAAACACTAAAGAAAAAACTACTGTCAGAGCCTATATGTGCTGAATGAAAATGCTGGGCTGCAGGGCAACCCAACCTATAATTCCTTATATCCCCCAAATGTTCCAGTATTCATGTATTCACCATTCTCTTGGTTTGAGCCACATACCACTCAGTGGGTGTGCAACCACAGCCTGTGATATATACCACTCCACTAGAACAACATTCAAAATGGTCAGTGGCCCTATATTTCCTACCATTAATAGTATCATTTAAATTTTTCATTTTCCACAAATCTTACATTTCCCACAAGGGTAGCATCCCAAGTTAACTTTCTCCGCTCGATGTTTCTTTGAATTTAAAATGTCGTTTAAATTCAAAAATCTGCCATAAGAAAAAAAACTACCCTTTTTGGAAAAATCTCTCATAACACTTCATCCTGACCAATAATGGGCCATAAATTACTGACCAAATTTCTCATTATATCAGAAAAATGGGGAAAATCTGCTAACAAAATTCCACCATCATCTAATGCCCTGCCCTGCGTGTTCAAATCTGCCCAACATTCCACCCTACTGCCCAACTCAAAACCACCTCTAACACCCACTCTTGTAGTTCCTCTAATCCTGGCTTCAGCCTTACTTAAAACTCCCATGGAATACCCCCTGCTTAATAACTTCTCCCTAAATTTACAAAACTCATATTTCCACTTGCAATTATTTGGACATATTGTTAAAAATATGTTTATATTCTCAATAAGGTAATGAGTTTAAAAGATGAGGGGGGTGCATACTACTAGCATGAAGAAAATTGTTCACCTCTGTGTTCTTACTATACAGTCTAAATTGCACTCTATTACCCTCACCCACATACACTGCAATGTTAAGAAACTACACCACTTGTCTATGCACTTTTTGATTAAATTCCAAACCACAACGATTCCTACCTAGCTCCTCCATAAACATTTCAAATTCCCTTACTTCCCCTTTACACACAAAAATTAAGTCAATATATCGTTTATAAATGATGACATGCTGAGAAAAAAAGTTTGAAGAATAAACATATACATTTTCAAAATAAGCCATAAAAATAACATCATATGAGGGGGCATAAGAAACTCCCATAGCAGTGCCTTCCTTTTGCAAAAAAATTTCATTCCCAAAAACAAAATAATTGTGTGTAGGAGAAAATTCCAGGAGCTGCACTAGTAAATTTGTATGAGGACCCTCACCTAATATTTTCTCTACTGCTCCCAAACCCCACTTAGTGTTGATGCTCGTGTATAATGCTTTCACATCAACACAAGCCCAGTAAAAATCAGTTTGCCATTCTAGTATTTAAATGAGGTGTGTCAATTGTTTCATATAAATTAACTGCTTGGTTGGTATATAATTCATTCCTTGAAGACAATTCTGACGCGGTACCAGAAGCAATGTACATCTCACTCTGAATCACAGAAACAAAGTGCACTTAATGTGTACCTACCTTTACATAACATTTGCACTATCCAAATTTAATGAGGTTCATTGAAATTTAAGGTTTAGAAATCCCGTTTGCATGTAATTTGGCATCATGTGCCATAACACCCAGATGTAATGTGTAAACATCCGATAGGTATTGATAAATTGCACCATGTGTGGCACGTGCCCCATATCTGCCAATGATCTGATAACATGACATTAGTTTCGCTTTCAAAAAATTGATTTTGAAACATTTACTGATCAGACCTTTGCTAGCTGTGAACTGAGTGGTACCTCAGTGAGCATTTCTCTGCTTTTTCTTTTATTTTTCAGGCTTTTTTCCATTTGATGATCAGTATGGCTACTTCAAGGAGGCTGAGATGTGTCTGTGCACCCAACTGGACCAAATGAGGAGACCACCCAGATGTTGATCATGTGCCCGGGAGTGAAGCATCAAATGAGTACCAGGCCCAGGAATTTTAACATGACAGACATATGAAACTGGATTGCAAAGGAACACCAAAGATGGACTGGGATCTACCACACTGGAGTGCAGGTTCACCACTGCTATGGTGACCTGCACTGGAGAACGAACAGGAGCTTTGAAGGAGGCTTGCCGAGGTGCAGAGGCAACCTGTAGATTCCTACAGTAAATGTGACTATCCTATGTAAACCTGATCATTCCTACAGAATTAAGAGATATATCACATAGATGGTTCAATAAGCATTGAGTAGCTGCTGTAACAATTAGCTTATGGGGATAATTTGGTAGACTTGGTAATTACTGTCCTTGTAAGTGTGTGTTCAATTCACATGCTGTTAATTTGTTTAATAATATTTATAATATCCATTATTATGACCTTTGTAGATGTACATATGTTTTACAATATATAGCAACATCATTTCACACAGCCACTGGCCTTGTGCATCACTGATGCCCATAACATCTAGGCCGCAGATGACCACACACTTCATAGTTTTCCATTATAGTACCACAGTATCATCTACTGCACCGTTTTACATTAGAATAAAAACTCATTCTTAACTTCTTTAATTCATTCCTCTTAATAAAGTAAACAGGTAAGTTTATTTAAGACAAAGAGGAATACCTGTCCGACTTCTTACACATATGTAATAATTTTATGTGTTGACAGCTATTATTTCTTTACAATAAAATGTCCAAAAAATGTTTGCAGTTTTCATATTCATCCATTCTCCACAGGAATGTGAATAAACACTTGCAGTACCTGTTTGTTAAAATGAAAAGCCTGCTGCCTGTAAGCTTGTCCTCTAAGGAAATCTGACAGTATGCCTACATTTTGGTGTGTCATGGGTTCCAATCTACACAGAGGAGACAAATTTGTAACTGTTATCTTAGTTTACTTCACCCACAGCCTTTCTTTGTAGAAACATATTTCAATAATTGATATTAAAGTTTATGTTATCCAAAGTTGTGGATAACTGAGTTAGTCATTGAATACCTATAAATATGCCAATAATCCACAACTCTATGCTAAAATCAGCTTTCTAATAACAGGATTTGTAGAGCAGTACCTGTTTGCTTATGAAAAACATGTGTTGGCTGTTAGCTTGGCTTGTAAGGAAATTGTTAGCTTGGCTTGTAAGGAAACAGGTAAGCATGCCTACATTTTGGCATGCTGTTAATTCCAATCCATGTAGGGGAAACATATCTGAAATTGTTATCTTTGTATAATTTACCTATAGCATTTCTTTAGAGAAGCATATTCCATTTATTGACATTATTGGATATTTTGTGAATGGTTGAGAAGTCGTTTATTTGTTGAATTCCTACAAGCGTATTAGTAATCCATAATGGTCCATTAACATTAACTTTTTAACAGCAGGGTCAGTAAAGCTTGCTAAAGATTGTTATATGTCTGCCCAATGCTTTTGTTAATATTGTATACTTTGTAAAAGTGCTATCAAGTTCTGTTTTATCATTAAATATTATATTCAGTTCAAGAACACCATCATTCTCATCTTTTGAGGGAGCAGGATGGGCAGACTGGCAGATGAAATTCAGAACAGGAGAGATGTATGCATTTTCCTAGTGATGTGTACTTCACCAAGGAATGTCATGGTCCTCACACATACCTTATTGTGTACCTTATGTACAGCAACAGGTATGGTTCTGTTCACAGAAGCTGTATGCTACATGACACCATCACACTTTCTGAGGAATGGATAAGCTCCATTAGTTAATGTTTCTGAACACAGTGCTGACATGAATGAAGTTTTTCAAATTTTTTACCTACACAACCAGCACATGTTCATACTTTGAAATCTTAAGCCAGGATTCATACTAGCAGGGCCAGTGTTAGCATTTTGGGGGCCCCCAGCAAATGTCAAGTTGGGGGCTCCTAGACACTTCCAGTGTAGGTATCACTCTGTCGCTGACAGCCCTCCTAAGCAACCTTTTAGTTCATGCTGCAAGCTTTTAGCAGTAGTACACACAGATAGACCTGTAGCTGAAATACTCTTACATTACAACAGGTCTATGTACCACACTATGTTGGCCTATCTCACAAAGGGACATTTACAGTTACTGGCATTTAGTTGCAACAATGATACATTACAGCAACTCTATGTACAGGTCTGGAATTAAATGAAATGATGCCCTAGGCCTACTGTTTCAACACCTCCACAGACACACACACACACACACACACACACACACACACACACACACACACACACACACACACACACACAAACACACACGCACACACACGCACACACTCACATGCACACACACACGCACACATGCACAGGGGTGTAGCCAGGATTTTCAGATTTGTACTCACAGCTCCTAGACTGCTGCCCCCACCAAGCCACACCCACACGCCACACCCACATCTACACATTGCTGTCCGTACACTTCCTTAAACTGCTGACCAGGCCACGCCCCTTTCACGATGCTGCTCCCTGAATGATCATTTGTGAGCCATATGCCAGGATGGTAATTACTTGCATGATGAAGCAGCTTGAGCATTTCATATCTTCATGGGTCAAAAAACAAAATACCTTCTCATTTAAAATTTTGCTGACTTCCTTCCAATGAAGTTGCACCCCACACACACCCAAACACCCACGTATACCAGTTAAATAGAAATATGAAGGCACATGCATGTATACCAGTTAAATATAAATACCAAGGCATTATCAAATAGTTCAAACTAAGACAAGTTGCCAGTAAGTACCACATGGCAGCATTGAAATAAGAAAAAAAATGCATAATCATATTAATCTTTTTTTAATGGTTTTATAACTAGGAATTCAAACAGTAGTTTAGTCTGTGATGCTCTGCTTATTAACATAAAAAACTACAAAAAACAGCTACTTTGACATACAGTAGTCAGGCATGTTTCTGTATAGCGGAACAGAAAATTGTAAAGCTTTTTAGTAATATATGGAGTGCTGTACAGGTTTAAAAGAAATAGTAGTTAGAAAATAATTAGTGAAGAAAGTATGTAAATCTAGTTGAAAATCAGTCTGGGGGGGGGGGGTTCATAAACCTGGGATGCAACAAGTACTGCTTTAAGCCACTTGATTAATTCTCTGCTCTTGGTTAACTAACATGGTGAAAAACCTAAAACATTTGCAAGCAGCAGGGAAACACAAGAGTCAGAAAATCTCTCAGCTACACACACACAAGCAAAAAACACTTTTGTGCATCTCAATGTCATGCACTATTATGCTGGAAATAAGTTTATGCGCCGATCATTGCACGGATTGAAATCTCTTAGGACTTGCTCAATGTCAATGTCTATGTCGTCATGTATATGCATGAGTGCCAATCCTGTTAAACGGTGTTCGCTCATGCAGTTTCGGAGCCAGGTCTTTATCCTCCTCAAGGCACTAAATGTCCTTTCTGCAGATGCAACACTGACTGGCATTGTTGCCAGAATACTTAATGCAGTGTTGATATCTGGATAGAACTCAGGTTTTAAGTGCTGCAGTGTATCAATAATTGTGGTAGGGAGTTGGTTCTCTGGTACCATGTTCCACTTTGTGGACCATCTTACCAGTTCCTCTCGTAGGTTATGTAGAGAGGACAAGTCAGTCTTGTAAGCCTCATACAGTTCAATAACTTTGGCATCATCCTGAAGCATGTACAATGACTTGGGTGCCAAATATTGTGCCAGGAAACGTGGGCGGCATTCAATAAGTTGTTCAGTCAGTTCAGCAATCACATGGTCCAAGAATGGTATGAATGTGTTTCGTCTGTAGTATTCTTCTGGATTAGAAGCAGTGATGTTGCTCCTTTTTGTTTGTCTGCCACATATTCTAGGTACACTTTCTTCGATAAAGACTTGACTTGCAAGTTCCTGTACCTCTTCATAGAGCACTTTGAATTTCCTGTCAGCATCGCTTCTAATATTTTTAAGAGTTTCTACGATAACTGAAGTTTCTTCTGATGCCTGTATCAGATCAATTTGTTCACGTTGAAAATAAATATGAAGAGGCTTAACAATGCCCAGTATAGATTCCATTATTATCAACTCAACAATGAAATCAAATTTGGAAATAGAATATAGGTATCTTTCTGCCTCTTTGTCAAATTCTGCCATATTTTCCAAACAGCTGGCAATAACAGCATACTTCATCTTAAAGGCATGTAGGCAATCAGCTTGATTCATCCACCTTGTTGCCACTGGTGCACGTAGAGACGTACTTCTGTCTGCAGACACATCATCGTACTCTGATGGCAAACTTGCAAATTCCTTCAGCTGACACAAATATACATTATGACGTTTTGCAGAGGAATTTATAGTGGCAATTAAACTTCGACATGTGTCAAGTGCATTTGCCATTTCACGCATTGCACAGGAATGTACAATAGCAGTGTTTAGGTTGTGTGCTTTGCATGCTGAGTGTAGTGCTTCTGGAAATAATGCCCGAATTCTTGCCTGAACTCCACTGAAGTGGCCACTCATGTTACTACCTCGGTCATAACCCTGTCCATGCATACATCCTTTATCCAGACCCCATGCTGTCATTCGCTGCAAGAAAAGATCTGCCAATGCTTTTCCAGTGGTGTCCATAGCCTCTACAAACTCAATGAAGTCTTCTCGAATTTCTACCTTCTTGTGAGTGCGGTGAACATATCTTAGAGTTAGCGTAATCTGCTCCTTCCGGGAAATGTCTGTAGTGCCATCTGCAATTAAACTAAAGTAACGTGCGTCCTTCACACGGTTAAGAATATTTCGTTGAATCTGCAAAGAAATGAGCTGAATCAATTCATTTTGAATCTGTGCTGAAATATATTGAGCATTTCTAGGTGCCTTTTGCAAATGTTCTGCAAACAAAGGGTCCAGTTCAGCAGTATATTGCAGCAGAGATTTGAAGGTCCCACTGTCGGACAGTCGTCCTCGTAATGGCAAATTTTCTCTTCCACACAAGATGATTATTCTCACTATACGTTTTAAGGCATGTAATGTGCGTTCTTGCAGTCTTTTATCCATCTGTGAAATGGAGTGCAGTGCTGTTTTCATCTTACCACAACACACTTCTAAAATGCCTCTGACCTTGCAACTGCATTGCCATGTTCTTTAGAGTTACTGTGCCGCTCCAAGATCTTTTTTGCATTCGACCAGTCGGTCATTTGTGTGGAGACCAACACAGTGTCCTTTGAACTATTAAAGACAAAGCAGGGGCCACAGAAAACTCCATCTAATTTCTTTGAGTACCGTGTAAATTTAAAGTCATGAAGCAGCTGTGGATTACACCTGCAAAAATGCCTCCTTCCAGCATAATCCACAAGTCATTTAGGGAATGTAAAATCTTTAGGAGGCAGCCACTGTACCGTTAGGATAGTCTTCTTATCCATGTCACTGAGGATTGTGCGTATATAGCCCTATATCTCCATCATCCTTCTGCAGAACATCACTCATGCAGTGATAAAGCCTTTTATCTGTGTCACTTTCATCATTCTTCCTCAGATTCACAGCGTCCAATGGGTGAGCATCCAAACTGCTGGAAGATAAACTAATTGGACCTTCACTGGTAATTGCTCCTTCACTGGTATTTGCTTCTTGTATGCCTCTTTCCACAGAAGGGAAACTTGCTGCAGCTGGTTCAGTAGGTACATCAGCTTGAGGAACCACAGTGATCTGTTCACCTTTGCTATCCGTGTGCCTACAGCAAAAAAAAAGAAATGCACACATGAAACACAACTATCAAATGTGTTCACAGAGTACTGCTTTGTGTAGTGTATCACCAGCAATTAATGATAAAAAAAATTGAGTGTAAAAGACTTACCAAACTGTCACTGGTCTTTCTGAAAATTTTTCTGCTTCCACAGAAGTAGATCCATCGTTGGAACTGCAAAAATAAATAAGGTTATTATGCAATTAAGCATGACTGAGTTATAATGTAGTCTGATGCATTGTATCATAATCAGTACAAGAAAAAGTACCTGTTTATGGATGGCTGCTTTTTGCGTTAAATGGCTCAACAGAAGTAGGCAGCAATAGTAAGTCTGTCACTGATGCACAACTTGAAGATGTGCCTTTTCTAAAAAGCAAAGCAAAAGCAAGAAGCAAGACTACACGTTGTACATGTTTGCAGGCATATACTCTTAATGTCCTACAATACACAAAAAAAGTTAATTTCTGAAAAGTACTCTTTGCTCAACACCATTTCCAAGGCTAACATGTACAATTAGATTCTAAAGCAATTTTTGGGCACAGCATAGCTACAGTCTTTATACCAGCACATAATCACTGCAAGGCAGATAAAGTACACCTAGATTAGCTTATTAATGCATATTAGGGTGCATAGATATACAGACCCTCAAAAGATGCACACCTAAAAATCCATCACACATTATAAGTGCCACCTGGCAATAGTGAACACAATGAATACATCAACATATGTTAATTCTTCATTGGTCAAAGCTTTGACCTCGACGTCTACAACACCAGAATTCAACAAATAGTACTAAGTAAATACAAGGTACCCCACAACAGTACACTGGACAGTTTTACATTTGCAGGTTTTTCTGTAATAAAGCCCTAGTATGTGTAAATAAATGTGCTTACCGAGTAGTCAGGAAGGAGGCCAAACTTGCTGAAAGCTGAGCAATCTCCTCTTTTCGTGTACGCTTCACTTTCCTCTGCTGGGCACCAGATGGTTTTCTCTTCACTACAGCTTCCATCCTATCAGAAATACAAGCTGTTTCAGCACTTTAGGATTACCAGGGAGATTGAGTCTACCCTTGCACCATCATTGGCATAAGACTCAAGAACATTTAGCAACATGTCACAGAATTTTCAAAGATGCCCAGAAAATGTATACAGTTGAATGCACATAGTATTTGCTGCCCTCTTGTTTAAAGATATGTGTCTCAAACAAGTGAAAATAAGTCTGAAAGTCCAAGGTAGAACAAACTAAGGGTAATGCTGCTAAACGCCAGAAGTCTGAACCTCAAGATGCACGCACTCGAAGCTCTCCCTCAGTATGGAGAACATTGATATCTGTGCAGTGACAGAAACCTGGTTCAAGGCTCCAGAGAGCACCCCAGCACTACCAGGTTATACCTCATATCATGCTAAGTACATGATAAGTACAGCGAATGTAATTAGGGATCTGGGGACCCAAGTTGATATCAATCTCTCCTTTGACAACCACATTGCCAAAGTGGTTAGAAAGACCTTCTACATGGCCCACCTCATCATGAACGGATTCACATCTAGATCAAGAGAGGTAATTGTGCCCCTTTATTCATCCCTCATCAGGCGCATCATAGAATACAATGCCCCTTTTGGGATGTACCTTACCTGACACCTGCAGCAATTAGAAAGACCCAAAAAGTACCTCACCAAGATGATCAAGGGACTCAAACAGATGCCATATGCTGCACTGTTAAAAAAACTCCAGCTCCTCTCAGTTGCATACCGCCTACTTCGAGGCGATCTATGCCTGACATATAAAGCTATGTCCAATCCAGAATTAATGGACATGCTCCACCTCAGTAAATCTAAATCCCTTAGAGCCACACACTTGAGGGACTTGAACCTCAGCACAGAAATAAATAGGACTTGCTGGAGGGGCAGATTCATAACCCAGAGGCTCCCTTCGCTCTGGAATAGAATCCCAATTCATGTTAGGCAGAGCACCTCACTGAATCTCTTCAAGAAGAATCTTGATGAGTGGATGGGGGATCGTAGGTTTGTTCCGGGGATTACTTCCGTGTCACTATTAGACAGAGGCACAGTAAACTAAACCGTAAAAAGGGCACAGTATACTCAAATCAAGGGGTGGCATAAGCCAAACAAAATCGGGCTAGGCTTATAATTGCCCCAGGGCAGATAGCCTAGTATGAACCTATGAACCAAGAGACTGTCGTACAAATGTACTGCGTTACAGTATTAATAGAAAAAACAAGTACAATCAATTTGTGTGATACATAATATTTAGGGCCCTGGCAAGTGCTGTGATTTGAAACTGTTGAATCTTTGGAAAAATTTGCAATATGCAGTGAATAACTTAAATGAACAGACCTTTTTTTTTACTTTAGTTTTTAAATAAATTTACTTTCTTATTACATTTCATTGCTATCATCTATTTGACTGCCATGTAGTTAAAGCTGTTGGCTGCAGCAGAAGACATTGTTTCTCTCTCAGAAACTAAGGAACTGTGTCACAGACTTCAGCATTGCTAACTGTGAAGGCTAGGGTCCTTGACACAGAAATAAGGGAATAAACAATTCACCATGCTGTAAGTGTGCATGGTATTGGTAATATATATTATTATTTTGCACATGTGTGTTTCCCATTTTCCCAGTAACTGTAATGTGACTGTTCTGATGAAAATATATATATATATATTTTTATGTGTGTGTGTCTATATTATATATATATATATATATATATATATATATATATATATATTATACATATATATATATATATATATATGTATATATATATATATATATATATAGATAGGTGGTACATGCATACATACATATATATGTTGTATATGTAATTTTTCATGGGGCAGACATTCTGGCATGATGTTGTTTTCTTGGAGATACTTTTTGATAATAACACATTGGGAGAAAACAGCTGATGAAATTAATTCACCTAACCTCTCCAGTCAGATTACTATTGCATTCACTTAGTGAATAATGCTATTAAGTCTGAGAATCTTTAATAGATGTGTCAGTTCTTGGTTGGCAGTGACTCAGATTTGTTTCCTACATATATGTTACACACAATCTATAATCTATAATAATAGAAATGTAAAATGATACTTGAGATAACAGCTTTTTAAGTGGAATATTGTGAGTTTCAGGTTCTTCCTTCCTCCCACATTCCTTCCCTTGATCAGGAAAAATGTCATATTTCTTAGTTTGTAAAGGTCACCTAATTAGTGAAGTTACTGTCAGTGGGTTTTTCATCTTCAGACTCTAAAGGGGCTGAATAGATTTATGGCCCCAATGTAGAGAAATTCTATAGCTGTAAATAACAGTCCACAGTAAAAAAGCTGGGAATTTTGTAGCATGAATAGTTTTATGAACTCAGTAGGTAAGAAATAAAACAGAGCTACAGCTACTTTACTATGCATCTTCCAACAAACATTAAAATGTGATAGGCAAAATGGCTGTAAGTGCAAGAAAGAGATATTCGAGAATAAAGTATCATAAGACTTATTTTAGGTCTAACATAGTGCACACTGAGGAATCTGACTAGGCTAAAAATGACACAGTGTGGAAGAAAGTGCTCACAATTTTTTTTTAGTATATTAAAGTATGGGGATTATCCTGTTGAGAGGAAAATATACCCTGGGTCTGGGAAAAAGAACTATTGCATTTTACAGTGTAGCTGTCCTTTAATTATCATCCTACTGATAAATATATTTTTTGCTCTATTGCCATGTTTTAAGTGAAACTATTGCAACCACTTGTATTTATTCAGCCTGCTTTACTAGGAAACTATCCATAGCCATTATAGTGATACAAAAAAATTCTTGCCACTTTTGTTTCTCTGCTATATATTGAAGCAGAGATCTAGTAATGTAGATAGGCCCGCAGGAGAAACTGGTTTGGTTCCCTGAATGCCTATCAGTGAAAGCATACAGTACATTACAGGATCCATGCTAACACACATTTTTATTTAACAATTTAAAACATGAAATGGGTAGAAAATTGATGAATGATTATATACTTTAAATGACATATCTATAACATATTTATTAGATTGTATATTGTTGGTACCATATGTTCTTTGTTTAGTGGAATGTATAAATAAATTGTCATATTATGTGCTCTTCAGAGTAATATTGACTTCTTTCTAATGAGGAGTTTGGAACTGGAACTTCCAGTTCCAAACTCCTCATTTTTAAACATCAGAAAACAATTATTTTCAAACGAAAAGCCTTGGTTAAGTTATTTAGCTCAAGCCCTGACAACAGCCATCTCCTTCCCTGTGGAAGTAACTCACGAGATATTCGTGGCCGTGGAAAGAAAGAAAAGACCAATTAAACAGACATTTTTTTTAACAGAGCCCTTAGGACTTGAGCTGACCAGTTAAAATTTTGAATGGGCATACAGGGGTACTAGGACTGCGGGCACTCACTCATCAGTGACAGAAATCACAGAAAACGGAGAAAATATGCCTACTTCAAACTTCAGCAAGTTCACACTTTTGAACAGCTAAAAAAGCGTACTGGAATGCATTACGCAAATGCAATGGAGCAGACTTATACAATATACAGTATTTATAAAGTACCAAATAGAAGTTAGCGCTTTCGGTTAAACTAATGTATTTAAACCAAAGAACAGCATAGGTACAGAATTCTAAAGGATATGAACCCCGAAACCAAAAATATGATATTTAGTGAATTAGTGTCATTGATCCTCAGTGATTTTGCAGAAAGCCACAGACTTTATGAGACACAGACCAAAAATATACGGCAAAATGTTATACATTCTGCAAAGCTCTTGACAGTTGAGGTAGGTTGCTATGGTGAAAAGCATCTTTTATGGCCAGTATACAAGCGAGACTAGAAGAATGCCCAGGACAGGAGCTATATAGCCAACAGTAAAAATAAAGCAGCAAGCCAGCCAGTTTATCGAGATTCCAACAACAAGGGCTACACGTGGGTGGGGTGGGAAGCAATCAGAATATAAAATGCGCAAACAAATCAAAGGAAGACTGTATCTTTGGGTCAGAGTGTAATGCAGTTAAGCGAGAACATCTTCAGCCGTGCATCCTGCTTGGAAGAGGAATCTTTGCTTTCTTTCAGATTCAGAAGTGTCCTTTCCCATGGACTCGAGTCTCTTATTGCTTTGCAATGACAGTGACAGTGGCAAAAGGGCACAGGCAGGCAGTGGATGGATTTTCAGTACAATCATGATGAGCTTGGAAAAATTGGAAATAATGTGTAGGATAATAACGTTCATGATGCACGGACCCGGTTTTATCAGCACACATGGTCCAGACTGAGACTCATACACACAGCACAGAAACATTGGCTAACTGTTGTCACAGACAGTCAGTGTGAGTCTCTATTTGCGGGTGGTAGTCTAGGCCTTTCACCCTTCCCGCCCTCCTGATGCCTTGCGCACCATTATCTAAAGTTGGTGGTAGTATGGTGGTATTGGTACTCGTGGCAGTAGCGGGCCAGGGCCAGGGCAGGCAACTTACTAATCAAAAAAAAAAAAAAAACAAATGCTCTTTTTCATGAAAAAAGTAAGTGACAGCAAGTTTTTTTTTTAAATAATAATAATAATCTAATAATAATCATCTAAATGGATTACTAGCTAGCAGCTACTAGCTAAATGTAGCATCATCTACCGTACTTACTCTAGCTAGCCTACTAGGTAATTATTTTCATGATGATGAATCTGATCATTCATCGGAAGTTGGAACAAAACAACTACTCTGCTGCTCGCCACCTCACATTAATTTATCACATACTTTAATAGTCTACTCTGTTATGTACACTTACTGAACTTCAAGATTAACTAACTTACTATGAATACAAATACAATACAAGCTGACAGTTACACAGTGCAGTCAATGGCATCATACATTGCCATGTGGCTTTTTCACTTTGGCGACTAAAAAAAAAAAAGAAAATGCTCTGTTGGGACTTGGGAGGAAAGTGAGTTAAAGAAGTGACAGCAAGTTTTTTATATATATAAAAAAAAATCTGTGGAAATGGACTAGCTAGCTAGCTATTAGGCTCAGGCAGGCTGTAGCATGAATGATTATGACATCGACAACTACTACTACACCACGCACGCAAGACAAGTTCATTCATTTCAAAAATTCAAATCAAATTGTTTAGATTTAGAAAATTAGATATCATACGCTAGAGTAGACTAGAGAGACAGTACTAGCAATTTTTTGCGATGCGATTATGCGAATGTATCTTCATTTTCCCTCTCATATTTTATAAAAAGATAAACTTGTCTTACATAATTTATCAGCCAGGCCACAAAATAAATGAACAGCAGCAAATAAGCTATTGCACACTTACATAAGCCAACGATTGCAGCCAGGTCAAGCGGTGGAAATGGGTTTGAATTTGTACTTGTACTCGTCTTATATTAATTGCTGTCTCTCTCTCTCTCACAAGTTCAAGTAAAGCGGGAGTCTCTGGACCAATCAGCACAGACATTGGCTTGTAGCAAACAGGCTGCTGGGTCCTACAGCCTGCCAGATTCTACCCCCCACTCCAGATAAACTGTACTGAAATGCGTACAGTCAATATGCCTCCCGACGTCCCTGCACATGCACACACACGTGCACACACACACACAGACGCACATACGCGCACACACACACGTGCACACACGCATGCGCGCGCACACACACGTGCACACACACATGCGTGCGCACACGCACACATGCACACAGGCATGCGCACACACACACAGACGCACACACGCACACACGCACACACACACACGTGCACACACACGCACACACACACACACACACACACACACACACACACACACACACACACACACACAAACACACATACACTATATTCCTCCCCTAAGATGGTTCCCCATACCGTGCATATTACTGTTTTCTTCCTTTTTTCACATTTTCCCTTACTCGTCAGCTTTCTCACGAAGTCATAACTTTGTATGTGCTCTGAAATACATTTTAAAGGTTTTTTTTTTTTACACAACCTTGTCATCCAGTGTTGGCTTGGACACAAATTATGATTAAGGAACAAAATTCAGTGTTGCTGTTCAGCTTTAGTTTTCCTCGCATCCTTTCAATACACCTTTCCTGACCAAGACAGCACAGTAATCATCATTTAGGAAATAACGCAAATAAACCAGGGCCCAAGAAGTCATGGGTTTACAGAGGATCCAGGATGCATTTTAGAGCAGTTTCTCAGCTTTTTAATCTAATGTTGGTCTAAATAAAAATCATGAGAAGAAGGTCTTATTTTTTTACTTTGAAGGAAGTCATAAGTTGTGCCCAAGGCTAAAGTTTAAAGCCGACAAAATAGTAGCTCACAATAAACTAACAAGCCAGTTGTTGTAGGGATGCAAAGGTCCTATCTGGGAATACTTCCTGCCTCCCCAACCCTCTACAAAAGGCAGTCACGGCCTTTGCATCCCTCTAGTATTAGACTGGGATGAAAGCAAAGGTTCAAATTGCCTTAGTCATATGTTTCAAGTGACTGCTGGTATACACATACAGAGCATGACTCCTCACTCCTCACCCCTAGTGCTCAAAGACAGACACCTGTATATGTGCCTGATGTGTGACTGTGAGGAAAAAAAATACTTACAGTAATACATTCTAATTTGTTGCTCATAGTACACTGCTCCTTCACAAGTTATAGTAACCTTTGTATACCTCTGATGTCTGCCAGAAAAGTAAAAGAAACAATGACCACACTGTCCTTAGGTCAAACACAAGCTATAATGACCTCATGTGTCCACCTCTAAGGTTTTACTGTGATGCAGGTTAAAGAAGTAATAAGCACACGATCCCTAGCCCCCATAACCTACAACCGTTTTCTGTACACACACACATCTGAGCAGGGCTGGTTTTAAAATGGATTGAAAACAAAGGCTATTATCAGCTTTACCCTAAAGGTGTCATACCACAACACTGTTCTGGTTAGAGTGCAACCAGAAAGCTGAGACATTTCTTTTCTCCTTATTATTCCCAGCCACGAATGGACTGGGAAGTGAGGGCCACCAGACTCTGAGAAGATCTAAGTGTTGGATTGTTCTGTCATATATTTCATGCCTTACTTTTGAAATATAATTACTTGTTAGGTACATTTTTTACTGATATCCCAAAGAATAATGTACGTGCCCTGGCATTGTTGGTTTTGTGCACAGATAAAAATCAGTGATAGTTTACACACACACACACACACACACACACACACACACACACACACACACACACACACACACACACACACACACACACACACACACGCACACACGCGCGCTTGCATGCGCTCACAGAGACATAAGTCATAGCAGTACTAGTTTTGTACTTATTTCAGCAAACAGTAATACATTGTGCAACTCTTGTACTGCCAAAGCAGATCAGTGAATGCTGTTTAGCAGTGTCAGACAGCAGCATGGGTAAGTCACTTTTATTTACCTCATTGAGGAGTAATGCATACCTGTCATTGTCTCTGATTTTGATCAGACTTTTGCTTTGTCCTTCATAAAAAGTTTGATTTGCTAGTAAATCATTTACGATTACAGTCAATAAATCCAGACGTAATTGTTCAAAAATACATGTTGATGTAAAATTCTATTACCTTTTTATGTGAATTAGAGCAATATTTAAAATGTGTTCCTGATTCTAAGCCTTTATTCTGCTATTCCTTTTAGCACTGCAATGAATTCATAAGCAAAGAATGTGAGAGTTATAATATCTGGTGTTCTACCAGTATTTGTAAAACTCTCTGAAAGAGAAGACCATCCTTGATGATCAGAAGCATCAGCTCTTCTTAAAATCCAGATGTTGCAATGAGATCAGTCACTCTGGGCTGCTGATTTCTCTAGTGCTTACCTTCCTCATGGTTGTTTTCATCTTTATCCTAACAGGGTTGTATCATAGCCCTGTTCAGGTTAAAGAGCATAATCAGGAAATTACTACATTTTTTATTCCTTATTTTTCTATAACCACCAACAGCTTTTGAGGGGCTCCCATACTGTCAAGGATGATTAAGGGGGACCACCTGTACCCACAAGTATTGCAGAGTATTAGTTTAAGTGGAGAAAATTTCAACAGCAGGGTTTAACTAAGTTAGGAGCACTACGTCAGTTTTAAAATATTTAGTAATAATCGTGATGCCTGTTACTTGATAAAACACTGTTACTGTAACCAACAATATCTTTGAATTTTAAGGGAGATATAAATGAAGGTTGGGTGCCAGGCTGGCAACTCGATACTGTAAAAACACCACTGCCAATCAATCTGCAGACTGGAGAGCCACTGTGGCGACCCCTAACTGGGAAAAGATGAAAGAAGACCCACCTGGTTTATGAAGTATACAAGATTGTTGTACTAGCTTTTGTAGGTTTGACCGACATGCTACAAAATATCAAGATAAGGTAACTTGCTGTGGTTGGGGCCCCTATAGAACAGAGAGGCCCAGTGACCACAGGGTTTGCTGGTGCCTAAAGCCGGCTATGCTACAATGGAGTCTAAGAAAATTCTGGGAGAAATAAGCTTTCAGCAGGGAATATTACTTATAGGCACATACTAAGATCTGATTTGCAACAGTGAGGATGTATCTGGGGGGCCTAGAAGGGAAAATGTAACAAAAGAGGGTAGAATTTTGAAGAAATGTATGAAAATATTTGGTATGGAAGATGTGAATTCAGTAGTAAGAGTACAGATAGAATTTACATATTATTCCCTAAGGTACAAGAACTGGGCAAGGCTAGATAGAAACTATATTTCACAGGAACATGTTCATTTAATTGAAGTTTTTGATATCTCTACAATAACTTTTTTGAATCATACACCAGTACTAACTAAAATAAAAATGCAGGGTAATGTAATAAAAATGAGACACTGACACTTCTCCAACTATGTGTTAAACAGGGAGGGATTTAAAAAGTGAGTAGTGGAAATTATTAGGGAGTTATTAGGGACAATAGAAATTTCTTCAGAAAATATAGCTTGAGAGTAGAATAAAATTAAAGTGGAGTTTAAACATAGGGTAGAAATAAAAGAAACAAAGAAATGGCTATGTAGTAACAAAAATTATTTACAGGGACTTATAAAGGTTAAAGGTGTTGTAGAACAGGAAGAATCTCAAAGAACAAGAGGGGGCAATCGCAGTACTAAAGGGGAAATAAGGGACTACCTGTAATATGTATCAGTTTAGAAAGATCGCTGTTAAGCAACTGTTTTTGATAATAACTCTAGAACCAGAGCACAAAAGGCTTTAGCAAAATGGCTCAGGCAATAGAAAGTAGAAATGGTTAATGCCAAGCTTAGGGAGCCTTTAACAAGGAAAATAACCTGAGATCCTGTAGTGGCATTAGAAATATTTTGGAAATTTTATGAAAATCTGTATAAATCAAAGAAACATGCAAATCAAGAAAAAATACGAATGGAAATATTTATGGAAGAATTAAAAATACCAAAGTTAGAACTAGACAACTCAATTATTAACTGTTAGGATAGGAGGAGAATAGATAAAATGGTGCTGCGCAAACAAACGAAAGGAAAGTCTCTAGGAATAGATAGTAATCCTGTGAAGTTTGGAAGCTAGGAGGGAAGAAAGCAGCAAATATCCAGAAGGTTTTGTTTGACAGTGTTTTAAGAGGAGGAGAAGCACCAACATTCTGGAAGAAAGCTGTGGGAGCTGTAATACATAGAGATGGTAACAACACATCAGATCCAGCTTCATATAAACTCATTTTTTTTATTCTAAGTCATATTTATAAAGTGCACATGTCTATACTGGCTAAAAGAATGGCACAGCTGATGCCAAACTGGATAGATATGGATCAATGTGGTTTTGTGGAGGGGAGGCAAATATTTGACAACATTAACAGAACTACGATGATCCAGAGGGAAGCAGAATGTAAAAAAATCCCACTCTTGTTGGAGAAAAATCATTCAACAGAGTAAGCTAGGACTTTATGTGTAGGGCAAAGGAAGCATTTGCATTCCTTGAAACAATAATAAGGTTGATTATGAGGATAAATGAGGGATCAGAAAAAATTCCCTGCAGGCTACTCCATCAGAAATACCAGGTAAGCAAACTGGTATATCTACTGAAATTTTATTTTGAGCTGTGATACTATGTCTGGGCAATTCAAATTTTGCAAGGCCTTTCCTGAGCTTAATTCAAACAGCTGCCAAAAATGCAATTACTAGAAAATGGAAATCAAAGTCTAAACCAACTGTAATAGAAATAGTGAATACAGTAACAGAGATAAAAGAGCTGGAAGTTAGATCTTTAAAAAAGGGTAGAAGCAAATTTCATAGAAACAAATGGGGACTGTGGGAACAATACATGCAGAATAATGTTTTGGAGGAGGAATGATGTTTAAGGGATGCATGAATTGAATGACCTATGCAATATTCGATTGACACTGACTGTATATAAGATTATATGTGCTGCATAATGTTTGCAAGTAAAATATGTCAATACAGCTTGTTTTAATTTATATAAATGTATGACTGCCTGTGTAATATGTGATAATTCAATAAAGATTTTTTTGTTAAATAAAAGGCATCTAACCCCAATCTGATAAGCCTACTGGATATCCACAAAACAAACAGCACCAGAATTATCCATTGTAAAGACTTAAACCTTGCCTGTGATATAGATGGGACCTGCTGGAGAGACAGGTATGTATCTAGGAGACTACCCCTTCTCTATAACAGGCCCTCCATCCATCTCCATCCATGTGACGCAGAGTTCCTCCCTAATGCAATTGTAACTTGGACAATTGGTTGTGAAATAGAATTTATCCCTGGTTTGGAACCTATTTTGGGATGCATGGCTAGGCTTAAAAAGGCCCAATGGTTGTTAGCTTAGCATACACATCTGCAACCCTATGAGAACCCACTGGCAAAAGTTATGACTACATTTTTTCAGGTTACCTCCATAACAAATCACACTTGTACTAGCCCTACAGTTAGGCTATGTCTCTACACTCATAGCAAAATAATTATATGATCTCACATATTAGGGAACTCACCATAATTGAAATGGTCTATTCAATATCTTGATTGGGTCAAAGGTGCCAAAAAACATTTTAAAGTTGTTAAGATTTTGACACAACAAAAAATCCCCAATGTTACGCTGTTTGTACCATAGTGCAGCAATGATTAGCCTATATAGTAAAACAAATGGACAAAAAGAAAGGCCTTGAGTAAGGCCTGAACCTACAACTGTCAGCATTTAAAGTAACATTTTATCCACTTAGCCAACAAAATCTCACTGATGACAGGGAATTCATATAAAAGCATAACAGCTTATCAAAGTCTATCTTCAATGTGCTTGACTCATAGGCTTATCCAGTATACCTTTTACAGTTCCATAATGTCAGCCAGTTTGCAAAAAAAATATATATGCACATTCAGGGGAATTTGCAAAGTGTAATGTAAGGCTTTTATCAAAATCTAATTCAATCACATTACTCAGCATAGTTATATCTGTTTTTACTTTATTTGTTCTAGCCACAATGCTTTCACATTTTAATGAAGCTGGTATAGAAGAGTTATTGCCAGTCTTGCAAAAAAAAAAAAAAAAAAAGGGCACATATGATTGGCAAAATCCTCAAACAGTGAAAAAGTCAGTGTCTTAACTGATGGAGAGTGCAGAAATCCAAAAGTTCAATCAATTACTGGTAGAAGTCCGGAGTCCATGAGAACCATATTGCTGTGCTCCAATGACAATGATATGCTATGTGTGTGCTTCATAGGCATTGCAGAGGGCTGTCAGGAAAAAAGAAAGCGGAATGCCTCCATGTGATTCACAGGTATAGTGCCAGCTGACTCACATGATGTATATGAGGAGTTAAAGTAATTCTTAGATGGCTATACTGCAAATACAGTAGCTATCATCAGTGCATTGTAATGTAGTTACACAGGTCTACTAAGTGGGATGAATTCACTGAGGAGTTGGACAGAGATCTGGAAGACCAATTGTACAAAAAACACATGATGCAAGTTGCTCTGCATAGGAATATTGTTTATTTTCCATGATGAAGCAATTTCTGATTTGGCTATAAGCAATGGGTGCAAGGTGTAAAGTCACATGTCCTGCATGGAGGATAGATTTTTTTCTCTTGTTTGCCCATTAATGAACAACCACATAGCTTTTTTTTTTCTTTGTCTGTTAATGAGCAAGCCCATGACCTTTTTCCTATTTGCCTTTTAATGAACAATCCCATGTTTTTTTTCTGTGCCCATTAATAAACTATCCCATGGATTTAAGCAAACACTGCTCCATACTTTCTTCTTCATAGTAATGGCCTTTGCAGACCTGTCATCAGCTCTCATGCCTTTGACCAGACCACTTCATTGCCAGTAAGAATTTTTTTATTTATTTGACATTTGTTTACCAAGAAAGTCAATCTTGACAAGTAGTCCATTCTCAGTGGAAGCCTGGGGAGATAAGCTCCACATGACATGACAGGAAGAAAGTTATAATCAACAGTGCTGCACTGTTATCATACCATGTGCAGGTCACATTCATCCCTTCCTCCAAATGTACACAAGTTCACCAAGACATACCTCAGGTCCTTGCAAAGCACTTAAGGCAACTTAATTCACTGGCTGCTGCAGCCAATCAGGTCTCTTGCTTCACTGAAGTGGAACTGATTGAGTGCAGCTTACAGGCATGTTAACAAAAAAAAGGAAAAATATTTGCATTCGCACTGAGCGGTGACATCACATCACACAGCTGTGCAGACATCCACGAGGTGCTACAATGAACGGAGGAGCTGGAGAAACCCAAGGGTGCTGCATGGGGGCCCTTGTTCGTGGGGAGATAATTGGGGGTTCCCCATGGCTGCAGGTTCTGTGGGTGACTAATGCCAGTTATGCATATTAGTAGACCATCTCACAGCCAGATGATGTCATAGAAACAAGTCTTTTCACTGCAATAAAACATGCATTTTAAGTCAAGATGGATTAACTAGGCAACTAGCTTTTAAGGCTGTTGTTTTGATGTACATTATAGCTGCAGGTTTGAATCACATGTTCTCCACTCTGTGTTAAAAGATGTTTAAATCTGCATGTAACACTGAAAATTGTGTATGCTGATTATGTAATATGTTCATGAATAAATTGTCTGGAAAATGTTCTGAGCAATGTTTATCACTATTATCTGAGGAATATATCATTCATACTTTCTTTTTTATGTTTTCAGGCGATGAATATTCGATAAGGAGCCAAGCTCTGTGCATCAAGCAAATGCACAGGCTGGAGAAGCAGTGGAGAGAGAGAGAGGTATGTTGTTGTTAGGTATATCTGTTTCATGAAAAGAAATGCATCTGACCTTGTTTACAGGCCTGTATTTTTCACAGTAACATGTATATTGATTAGAATAGTCCATCTGTAAATTTTCATCATTTTCATAATAAGTTATGCTCTGATCTTCATACTTGTTTATTTTTTCTGTAACATTACATGATCTTTTCTATAATTTGTTTTCATCAGAGCAATGTTTTATTCATAGGTATGTTTGTTTATTGTATTTTTATTTTTTCATATGTCATTATTATAATTTTTTCAGAAAATCTGATGCATTACAATTTTTTTGGAATAAATATTGAATAACAACACCATCATTAACATCATTTGACACATAAATTATCATCTGATTCAACATGTGGACATGTTGCATATCATTACATGAAAGACACATGATATAATTAATATTTGTTGACAGCAGCATTCTGCATATGACACATGGTGTACTGGACTCACAAGACAAACGACATTGACATATGAGAAGACACATGCAACACTGTGTACATTGACATTGACACACATGTCACATGACAATGACACACACACATTGAGCACAATATAACATGTGAACATACAAGTTAATGACATGAGTACATCAGTGCTTGACAAAACAAGGCAACACATGTACAGCACACTATACACAAATACACTATACACAGGCAGGACACCACAGGCAGTACACAACAAATTCAATCACACACAGCATAGACAGCAGTGCAGTGAGCAGCCAGTGTAACACCAGACTGAAATGTGTCATGACAGTAAATAATCTCACAGTGATCAGATCTCATAATGTCCAGTCCATCCTATGTCCCATCCAAAATTGATCAACTCATCTGTCATCTCATCTGTAAGGTGACCTCACTGTGCAGTGTCTGTGGGCTAGGGTCACATAGACTCTACTCCATCTGACCCCTCTTCATTATCATGGCTTCCATCAATCCCTGCATCATCTGTACATGTCATCATCTCATCATTGGCTAGCTCCATCTTTGTGCTCTCAGCTCATTGCATGTCCATCTCAATGATTTGTGATGTTTGTATCATCATTGTCTTGACACATGTTTATCATAAGATTTTAAAACTGTACCATGCAATCACTGACAACTCTCACACAAATCACAGAACACAAAACAAAAGAGATGAAAACCATAATTACCTGATGACAGATTGAAAAACATTATTACATGTATATCATCATGCGTACACAAATGTACTTAAGTATATCATACTCCTAAAAAATACACACAAACATAATGTGATATAAATAAACTGCTTAAAAACACACACAAATGTGTACAGCAATATATAAATGTATAAAAACACAACAAATGTATTTTCCTGTGTATGATGAGGTCTATACATGACTTTAACATGCAGCCACCTGTATACAAATGTAGAACATGATGAGAAAACAACATTCAGGATATGTCAACAAACACAACTCAATATGACACAACACACACATATTTCAATGTGAAAAAACACAAACAAACATATCAAACATTAAAACAAACAATATAACAATGTAATAACAAAAAACAATGTGATATTGCTGTGATAACATTGTATACAATATCATGCACAAAATACAATTGTATAATACTTTCAAAACATGCTGAAAATTACAACACAATATTAACACAATTCAAAATCAAAAAAATTACATCAACAACAACTGTACACAGCTGCTTACAAATAAAATTACTAATCAAATGGGCACAACAAATTTTGTTGTTGATAAACAACTATAGACATGGGGAACAAAAATAAATAAAAAGACCTGCTAGCTGTGCTCATTATGAACAGCTGCTGTCAAATGGGTACCTGCTCAAGTGTCAGTCAACATAGGCTATAACAGTATTCTTAAAAACACACCACATCAATGGGGTGTGAGGCAGGTACAATACCCATATTGAACAGAAGGCCATTCCACACAGTCTGCTAACAGCAGTACAAACAGAAGTGGAAGCACCATCACCACAGACTCCCATTCACTCTGTGAAGAGGCAGGCTATACACAACAGATTAAATTTCAGAAAACAGCCAAACAAGTGTACCAAACCATACATCATAAATAAAAATAACAACACTTACATTTGTATGTAAACCATTCACCTTATAACCTGTGTGTGAGATGCATACAACAAATTGTTATTTAGGTTGTGGATGTATTGTTAAAAATGTGTGCTGACAAAATGGATCAAAATATAAAATACATTAACACTAAGTTTTATACACAGTTGTAATAACAGGTACAGTTTGCTGATTTCATTTACCTTAGTGAAGCATGATGAAAACTCTTGCATTCTAATCAATAAACCTGTAAATTTGTGAAATACAGACCTGAGAACAGTGGAATGGGCATATCAGTTCATAATATATGTGAAATAAAAAAAATTCTCTCCCTCTGCTGCTCTTCAAGCCTGTGTATCGGCTCAGTGCACATCACTCTGTTCCAAGTATGGTCCTCAGCATCTGAAATTAAGAAAACAATCATTTAAAAATTATTCCTCAAATAACAACAGACTTATTAAACTGTTATTCTGAAAAATATCAGTTTAGTACAATACTCAGTTGACTTTGCAACATTCAACTGTTAACATCACTGAACACAGATGGGAATACATGACACAATGGCGGATTTAGGCTTTGGTGCAGGGGTGCGCGCCTTCCCCTTTTGTTGCCTTGACTTATGGGCAATAAAAGCATGGCACAAAATGAAAAAAAGAAGAAAACAAAACTTAGCAAATTTTGAAACTAGAAAAATGTACCATGGCTACCAAGGTGATACACTGGCAGTACATTTTTAGACTTGCTGATGAGAGAAAAGCTAATAGGAGTTTATCGAGAGAGAGAAAGAAAAAATAGCCCAGATTTTTCTGGAAGTTCCACTGACTAATCATGTGAGCGCAGTGCAGCCACTACTAGCCATTGTAAAATAATGTTCAGTTTGCAAAACAAGGTAAACTAAAGTGACAGAGTTACAAACTTCTAAAGTTTGGAGACACTGATGGAGAAGGTAATTCTCACTCAAGGATGCTGGAACCAAGTCATGAAATGTGTCCGAGCTCCTGGCTCAGATTTTTTTGTTAATTAAACAAAAACATGCAAGACAAAAGGGACATCAAAAAAGAGAAAGTATGTCCTTTTGCGTATGTGTTTGTGTGTGTGTGTGTGTGTGTGTGTGTGTGTGTGTGTGTGTGTGTGTGTGTGTGTGTGTGTGTGTGTGTGTGTGTGTGTGTGTGTGTGTGTGTGTGTGTGTGTGTGTGTGTGTGTGTCTCCAGTTGTTTGTGAGTGTCCGTGAGTGCATTTATGCTACTGTTTGGAAGTGCGTGTATGTGACTATACACAAATGCATGCATATATGTGTGGATGCATGAGTCCATGCTTATATGTGGCTGTGCATGAATGTATGTGTGTATATCCGAGTGTGTGTGTATGTGAGTGTATGAGTGCGTGTATATGACTGTATGCGAGTATATTTGTATATACGAGAATGCGTGAGTGCTAGTATGCGAGTGTGTGATTGCATGTATATGACTGAGTGCAGGTGTATATGTGAGTGTGAGTGAGTGCCTGTATGTGAGTATGAGTGAGTATGTGTGGGCATGAATGAGAGTGTAGAGGGCTCAGAATCAGACTCCTACATAAGGAGGTTGCTTCAAAGAACATTTTTTTTTTAATTTTAAAGCATGCATATCTCTTAACTTACAGATTTTTGTAGAATCTCCAGATTTTTCCCCTCATATTTTTTGGTGTGTTCTCCTGATAAAATGTGTGGTTTTCTGGCAAATAATTGAGGATTGAAATCCCTAAATGATGCCATGCATTTAAGTTTCAAACTTCAGACTTCATTTCCTTCCGAAAATGCATGCTAACACAGATCCTGTTATTCTATGAACTTTTTAAGTTTAGAACAGCAATATTTAAAATCTGCCCCTACTTCTGGCCCTTTGTCCCACAATTATTTTAGACTTTAGATTTCTTGCACTAAGAGGTTGAGGGCATAATCACAGCTATTCAGGGAAGATAATTATTCATTTTATTGTAATATCCCTTTTTTCATTTAATAGAAAAGCTGGCAATGTAGAATACAGCAAGTATAATTGAACAGATGAAGTTATTTATTTTATTTTGTCTTTGTTTACTGGGAATGTCAGACTGGGTAATAACTATTTTCAGCAAAGGCCCAGGGAGAAAAGCTCTATCTGCTTGCATTGCATTACACTAAGTTCCAGTTAAACACAGAGTAGTTACATTTCTATTTACATTTATATACAAACAGTAGTTATATTTATGCAGTCTAAGATTTTACAGCCATAGAAATTACTAAAGAGAAAGTCCACATACAACTTCGTGGATTGTACAGGCAGCAGTTATGTATAAAAATTGTTTTGTCATTTCAGTGAGAGGTTGAGAGTATGGTAACACAAAGTCTTAACCTTGTGATGAGCATATGCAGGACCAGGACTGGTTAATATATTGTTTAAGCAATGGTTTAAAACTACTGAGTTTTGTCAGAGAGTTTTAGTTGTATAAGGATACTATTCCAGAATTTAGCAATGTATTAGAAGTAGAGTGAGTTTCCTGCAACATTATTTAACTTATCTGTAAGTAATAAGAATTTTTTACTGGAAGAGACGTCCCTTGGTGGACAGTAGGGCAGTAATAAGTTTTGTAGTGCAGGGCATTTTTCTGGATGATGAATGAGTTTGTGTGCTGTAGTTAATTGTGAATATGTTAGGTAGTTGTGCAGTTCAAAACAGTTTACTTGCTTTAAGCAAAGACAATGGTGCATCCTATGGCAGAGATTAGTGGCAAATTTAGAAATTTCATTGGAGCAGGAGGCATTTATGTGCAAATTCATCCTATCAGGAAACCACCTATTTTTTTATTATGAAGCAGCAACTTCAAATGATAATAATTTACCAGCACAAAGGATGTGTGGTGGTTTTGACCATAAAGAAATAGCATGTTGGAGTGTTTAGTGCTGCTCAGGTAGCACACTTTTATTTGAATAATTGTCAATAAATATTTTGTTATAGCTCGAAGGTCATTACCCATAATTCTTAACTAGTAGAAGCTACTCACATGGTTTGTTTTCTTTTATATAAATGTCTCTTTGCCTATGTCTTAAGTGATAATTCAATAAAAGTTTTGCCACCACAGCAGGCTGGTAATTTGCCTCAGATACATGCGAGGGAGACTGTTGTGGCCAAGCTGGTTCTGCAGACCACTATCCTTTTCCCCTAGATCTCTCTGTGTGGCAAATACAGCCACTATGCACTGTGGGTTAGTGATTTCCTCTGCAGCTACTGGGCTTTCCTTAGTGGGCAAGGGAGTACCACTTTTGTTGGTGTTGCAAGAAGGGACAGGGAAAGTGCCCCTTCTTAACCAGAATGTTGTGCCCAGCCATGAGGAAACTATTGCTGCCATCAAAAAAATGTGTTAGCCTTAATTTTCCTTACAAAAAGAAAAGAAAACTAAACTTATAGCTTCTCCTGCTTCATTTTTACTGAACAGAAGTAGTTTATTAAGTCCAGCTCAAGGTCTTGTACAAGCTATTGACCTTTCTTATCAGGTGGTTTTTGGTAAACAAAAAAAAGTGATTCCTCTTTTCCTGATGAGATTCAAGAAATTAAATAGAGAGAGGAATGTGATGGAACAGATACATTTTCCTCAGAATTCTGATTCAGACTGTCTGGAGAGCGTGTTACCTGAATCTCCTTATCAATGATTTTCTTTCTCAAAGACAATTTCCAGAATGTGCAGGTGTATTCAGAGGGAGAACACTGAGGTTTCTCAGTCCCTCAGAAAATGCTATCAGCTGTTACAGAAGGAATTTCTAGAACCTTTACCTATTTCCCCAGTTCTATCAGCTCTGGAGGAAGTCTGTGTCACTGCTTGCAGTTTTCCTGACACTCAGCCTATTCACACTAAAAAGGTAAATAGAATGTATAAAGTTCCTCAGTCTTTTAAGTTTTTATACAGTCTTCCCAAACATGACCCAGCAGCTATAGTTTTAGTTAATCCAGCTGCTGCCAAACATTTTAACTCTAATCCTTCCCCTTTTGACAAGGAGGGTAAAACAGATTTTTAAGTTTGGGGAAATCTGTTTCTTCTGCAACTTTAATTTTTATAATTTTGAGTTGTCATATGTTAAAGTTTATTATGACTAATAGTGAAAATATAAAGAATGTTTTATCTGCATTTCCTCCCTGTGAGGAAAAATCTGCTTTGGTTGTTTTTTTTTTTTTTTTTTCAGGTCACTAATCATTTAAAGGGTGTTTATGATTATAGATACTACATTCAATGAGGCTGGGTTGCCACCGGTACTGTGCTGAGAAGGTTTGCCTGGCTTTATTCTCAGAATCTTCTAGAGGATGTAAAAATGAGTTTTTAAATTCACCTTTGGATAGAGATTTTGGTCCCACTGCTGCAAATGTTTTTAAAAATGTGATGAGAGGGATAAGCTGATATACAGGAAATGTCTCAGATTTTTTTATCCCTCCCCCTCTAAATTTTCCAAAGGTTATTTTGCTGCCTTGTCCAACTTTATCAAGATACAAAACAAAACAGGCAGTGTCAGCAATATGCTAGTAAGCAGACATTACAAAAACAATGGTGGGGGTTTCCCTAAAAGAAAACAGGAACCCCTAGAACATAATATTATACTAATTGCTGTTGATTGTGACAATACTTATGCATAACCTGGCTTCTCTTCATCTCTGTTAACAAGCACTCATTCTACTCTTAAGTGCTGACATTCCCAAAAATTTTCTGCTCTTCCCTCACATTGGTGAATACTGTGAATACTGCGTACCCCAAGCTGAACCTGTTCCTGAGACCATAGCCTTTAGTTGAAGATTGGACCCTGTGCCTGCAGCCTGTCCTCTAACAGTGAATGTATGTGCACTAGTTTTAACTTAGCTTAATACCTGTCTCTCAGTCTCTCAATCTGGTCTTCCCATCGTACATCACCCATCCTCTCTCCTAATCAACCCAGTCTATATTGCTCTACTCCCCCTGAATCTCATTCTAAGACTTCCCACTCCCTCTAACTGACTGCCTCAGGCCACAAACTCTAATACCATCCCTTACAATACTACAATCCATTACTAGCTGTTCTATCCATCCACTCCCCTACTCAAAGCTGCTATATGCTACATACAGGACATCCCTGCCTTTAATTAGCCTTTCTCCCTGCATCTAAAGCTAATCATTCAGCCCCCTGCCTCCTTCCTGTTAACATCCGTAAAATAAGTGTCTCATACCCACTTACACCTGTATCACTAAGTAATATTACCACCCCTTTCTCTCTCTTCTGCCACTCCGAGCTATTATCCCAACTCCAACCTACCTTACTGATTGTTTTTCTTGTTCCTAACCTTGCAAGTCGATCGGGCCATCCTGCTCTGTTCCCTCTCACTTTGCTTGGACTCACTATACTGTCCTACTCTACCCCCATTCCCACTCACCTTCATATTAATTACATTTATAATTAAGCATACCCCACCCATATTCAAGTAACCAATCAGCACAAGCCCCACTCTAAACCCATCCCATACTCAAGGAGCCAATCAACACATGCCTCACTCTGTAAACCCATCCCACCTACCTCACACTACAAACATCTCTATCAGCTGTAGCGCAATCAGCCTTTACTAATCATTCCCACTTTCTACAAGTGGAAACTCTTTCCTCTCTCCACAGCTTATTCTGGTACCTCTGTACTTATCAGACATTCACTAATGTTGCTAATAAACTCCACTGTACTACTTCTTCTTCTTTCACTATCTCTCATACTACTTCTACACCTTACACCATTCCATCCCACTCACACACAACCAAAAACTACCTCTTGTACATCTTTCCAACTTCCCAAACATAAATCTTATGCCACAATATATCCTAGTATTTACTCCACTAACATATTATTATTCTTCAAACATATAATTCTAGCACATGCACAGCAACGTCTACAAACTACACTCCCCATAACTCAAATTAACTGTAAACATAAGCATAAACTGATACGCAAATACCATTCAAACAGTACCACCATACTTTCCCAGTGTGGAGACATCCACCTCAACCCAGGACCCACTCTATCTGCCTTTCCCCCTCCCAAACCACATAAATCCTTACAACTTAGTATCATAAATATACAAAGTATCAGAAACAAAATTCCAGAATTCCATGCCTGAATAGTCCATTCCAGACCCAACATAATTGCCATAACTGAGACATAGCTAAAGCCATATATAAAAGACACACAGAGTTCCTCTCTCCAGGTTTCTCTTGTTTAACGTCAGACAGACCCCACAAGAAAGGGGGAGAAGTTGCTCTTCTCTACCCTAACTCTTTCACCATCATCCCTTACCCAAACTTCATTCCCCAATTCTCTGCAGCTGAACTCATCATAGCACAGTTAAAAATGAATGATTTCAAAAGTCTGGGCTTGATAGCCATTTACATCCTATCTGGCAACAATGTTCCTATACTAGATGAAATATTAGCCTGGACCTCAAACAATATCCACAGTGAAGCTATAACTCCAGGGGATGTCAGCATAAACTGTCTAGATCATACAACTCCTTCTCCAAATCTTGCCATCAACCTCTATAACTTCACTCAGTTCATTACTACTATAACCAGCACCTTACTTGACTGGATTTTAGTGTCTGACCCCAACAAAATTACATCAGCAGGAACTCTACCCTGTAATATCAGTGACACCACCTTCCTGCCTATATAACACGTGCCATCTCCTCAACCTTACACGATCACCAGTACAGACCCTCCAGACTTCTAGCTAACTTCAACCCTACAAGCTACAATGAAACATTAAGTAAAATTAATTGGAGCATTCTAAAATATTTGCCTCTAGATGAAGCAGTTGAATTTTTCAACTAAACATTTCTCAGTATACGCAATAGAATGGCCCCCCTCCAGAATAAGAGAATAAAAACAAATCACATAATCTGGCTTTCTAGAGAAACAAAAAAACTTATGAATACCAGAGATCAAGCATGGAAAAATGGCATAATAGTAAAAATTCCATAGATCTCCAGCTATTCAAACAACTCCACAATCAAGTAAAGTGTCTAGTTATTAAAGACAAAAAACAATGCTACCTCCATCTGCAAAAATGACCACAACTATAACCCAAAAATTTCTGGAATGCAGTCTGTACTCTATTAAACCCTGGCAGCAAAAACAGCCCTTGCCCAAACCCTGATAAAACCCCTGCTGAATTAGCTACCCTTTTCAACATCTACTTTATAGACACTATATCCAAACTTGCCTCCACCTTTTCTCAAACTACTCACAATAGCAACCCCTTAGCAACACAACATTCTCCAGAAAACCCTTCTCCCCAGACTTTCTCTTTCTCTCATATTCCTACTTCCACTATTACTAAACTCCTGCTAAAACTCAAACCTGGTAGCACTGCCCCAGACATCTTACCCCCAGAATACCTACAAATGTCAGCCAAATCCATCAGCTACCCAATACGTTTCTCATAAATAGATCTATCCAAGAAGCCTATGTACCATCCATTTGGAAGAAAGCTTACATCATAGCCTTACACAAAGGCAGTAATAATTCAAAAATCTCACATTTCTGCCCCATAGCCATTCTTGCTCCTATTTCTAAAATAATGGAAACATGTATTCAAATTCAACTTATGGATTATCTATTCCAAAACCAACTACTTTCCACCACTCAGCATGGCTTCCGCCCTGGCCACAGTACTACAACTGCTCTGCTATCCTTCCTAGACACTGTTAACCATAACCAAAATGATGGTAAACTTGTCTCCGCACTCTTTCTTGATTTCTCTAAGGCTTTCAACACCAACTCCCACCCTCTCCTCCTTTCCAAGCTCTCACACCTAGGCTTGTCCACTCTCATCCTTAACTGGTTTACCAGTTACCTCACAGACAGACAACAATCCACCAAATGGTTACACTCCTTCTCTCCTTTTCTCATTACTTACACCAGAGTTCCCCAAGGGTACATTTTAGGACCCCTTCTGTTCAGTATTTTCATTAATGACTTTCACTCTGCTCTCATTCATGGATCTGTAGTTCAATACACAGATGACTCTACTATTATCAGCTCTGGTAATGCTGAAAGCGAACTTCTGACCATCACCCAGAATGCTTTTTCCATTACCGAAACCTGGATGACAAATAATCAAGTCGTCCACAACCCAAATAAAACCAAACTCTTGATCTTTATGCCCAAAAAAACTACCACTATTAATAAATCTGAATTCATCATTTTCTCCTCCAACAAGACTGCCTTAGAGGTAGTTTCCCATACCAAGTTACATGGCGTAACCTCAGATGACAACTTAACCTTCAACCAACACATCCACAACAACATAAAAAATGCATCAAGAACTTGGTACCCTCTACCGACATAAACACTTTTTAAACTACTCTACTAGTAAAACACTCACCCAGACTTTTCTCCTACCTTCTCTCCTCTATGGTGCCCCCATTCTAACAAACATCCAATCCTCATTAAAAACTAAAATGGAGAGCTGCTCTAACAAAATTGCTAAATTTGTGACCAGAGCAAAACATTCTTCCCATCACTGTCACTCATTACAATCCCTGAACTGTCTAGAACTCCCACAACACCTCACATACATACAACTATCTACAGCACACAAACTTATCTATAATTCCTCCAAATGCCCAGCCCTTGCTTCACTTCTGACTCTTTATCAACCAAACTAACATCTAAGACAATCACTTATCCACGTCAAGAGACCAAAACTCCCTGCAGGCCAATACCTCTACTCTTTCATTGTAGCTGAACTCTGGAATGCCCTTCCACCTTCTCTCCGGACTATAAATAAAGCCCCATCATTCAAAAAATCACTTCACCAGCATCTCTCCTCTCAATGGCTATGCCCATGCACTATCCCCAATTCCTCAGTAACCTGATTCCTTACTTGACTCATCTCTCAGATACCCACACTCTTCTTCACTCTCCCTAATTAAGTATTCATCCTTAATTACAGCACAGTGTGCCTCATGCTGCATCACATGGTTAAAAAAATTGTGCATGTGTAGATTATTATAATCTGTTTGATATACTGAATACCTTGCTATGCATCCAAGTCTTCCATAAAATATAGCCATATATTGTCTATGTTACTACTGACTCTTATGTTGTTACTCTTGTATATTGTTATATACTGTTATTAACTTTCTAAACAAATTTATTATTATGTACATTGTTTTTGGAGCGTTTCTCCTCGGGCTTCCACTGAAAATGGGCTCATACTAGCCCAGTGGACTTTCCTGGTTAACAAAAGCAAATAAATAAATAAATAAATAATGAGTATGTAAGGGGCCTTAACCTACTTCCTACCCTGGCAGCCTCTTATCCCTTCCAGAAAGTCAGGGTCTCCATTTCTTTCTCTTTGGGAACAGGTTGTTTCAAACAAATGGGTTCTGAGACTGACTTAGTGGGAAGAGATCCCTCCTTTACAGAGAATTATTCCACACCCCCATACCAACCTCCTCTGTCCCTCCTGTCCTACAGCACATGCTTTATCAGGAGGGGGTAATAGAAATAGTGTGGAAGAGGTTTTCATTCAAGAATATTTCTGATGCCAAAAAAAAAAAAAAAGAAAATGACTGGAGATCAGTTATAGACCTTTATCTTAAACCAGTTTGTGATAGTGCCAAAGTTCAACATCCTTTCATAATATAATCTCTTACCCCTTCAAACCCATTTGAGATTTTTGGTAACCTTAGATTTAAAAGATGCTTATCATCACATTTCTATCCATTAAGGCTTCAGCTGTTTCTTAATGTTTTATGTATCTGGATCACATTAGCCATTATCTACCTTACCCTTTGGGCTATCCGCTGCCCCAAGAATGTTCACAAAGTGTCTATCTCCAGATATAACACATTGTAGGCTACATGGTATCCACATTTTTCTATATTTAGATGTCTTCCTTGTCGATGCAGACTCCTTTTCTAAGAGTCAGGAGTCTCTCTCTTTGGTGAGAAATCACATATGCAGGCTGGGATTTGAGAAGATCCATTCACTACATCTGCCTTGCTCTGTATGTAAGTTTCTAGGGAATAGTAACTCCCTTAGATATAGTCAGGAATATAGCAAAGCTTAGTTTAGAAATTTTTCTTCATTTATTTGAGACTGTCCTGCAATGTTGTTTTAAATATTTCCTGTGATTTTGAACTCTGATGTCACTGTAAATATATATTTAGTATTGTCTTTTTCTCTTATTATTATTTATTAAATATATTGAAACCTTTCATTGTGGCTGGTCTGTCTAGAGATATTTAAGTTCTGAGAGTACTTGCATATTTATTTGGTGGCACTGTGGCCCTCTTCTAATAGCCTTGCTCTTGGTCAAACTACCATTCGTATTAATAGTAATATTACACAGTAAGATTGGACACCCATTATTATGGGCCCTTAAAGTAGCAGATAACGAGCTGTCTGGTGGCAGTGATAACTACCTTATAGTCTGGGCAAACGTGGCATAGCTAGCAAACCTGTGCCAGCCTTTCCCATGTGTGTGTGTGTGTGTGTGTGTGTGTGTGTGTGTGTGTGTGTGTGTGTGTGTGTGTGTGTGTGTGTGTGTGTGTGTGTTTCAGCTACTTGGGCAGGGACCCAAAGCACTGGTTGGACAGAGAGGGTGCTGGAGGTCTTGGCTTGGCCACTCAGCTGAGATCTCAAGTTTATAGTTGTGCCAGTGTAGAGTCTTATTGGGGATCTGGAGAAAGAGGAAGAAACCAGCTCCAGACCGACTGTGGACTCTGTGTGCGCTTAAGGGAAATTGTACTTGATGCAGAAAACTGCATCTGGAAACACTGTAGGCGTACCTTGTTATCCTCTCAGTGTACGTCCCCCACTGGTGCCAGTGGTGAGGACTGAGGTTCCTTGATTACTGGTTCAGTGGTGGGGCATCACAGCCTGTGTCATAAGTGATAATTTAATAAAGATGTTTCTTGAACAGGGACATTTTATACATCCTAAACCCAAACAACTTTAACTTACTGCCTGGATCTTAGGGTCTTAGTACCTTTTAGGCACTTGCTTACTGAGGATGTGCAGGAGGTACTAATGGAAGCAAGAAAGCTCTCTTCTAGAAAATAACATATTAGAAAATGGATAATGTTTTCTAGTTGGTATCAAAAACCTAACCTGAACCCATTCAGAGTAGTGTTTCACTTGTTTTACAATATTTTACTCCTCTATCAAGGTTAATTTGTTTGCCATTTCAGAATGTCTGCCCATGGATCCCCTTTTTTTAGGGCATTCCCATGTCAACATATTTTTGAAGTGGGTTTTACATAACAGACTTCCAAAAAGACCAGTGGCTCCTCCTTGGGGCATTAATTTTGTGTTAGAGAAGCTAACATTTGCTCCATTTGAACCAGCTCATCCGGCTAAGTTAAAGTTCTTAATATTGAAAAGAGTTTTATTCATTGCTTTGACTTGACCTCTGTAAGAAGAATATCTGAGATCTTATGGTAGGTCAACATTATTTAATTTTCCACAGGACAGGGTTTCCTTGCAAAGTAATCATTTTTTATCCTTAAAGTTCCATTCAAATTTACATAAAGCCAGACTATCCATATCCACGTGTTATTACCTGATCCCCAACACAAGAGACAAAGGATACTTCATACCTTGAATGTCACAAAAAGTTCAGGTACTATCTTGACATTACAAAATTTTTCAGAACTTCACTCGGTCAGTCATTTCTTGTTAAGGTAAGGAGAAGGAACAATCTGTGTCAGAGTAGACTATTTCCAAATGGACACCTTGGGCTATTACCTTTTGTTATTCCCAACACAATAAATCTATTTCAGGCAGGGTCAAGACATATTCTGTCATGCCTTAATTTCATCTATGGCTTTTTGGGAAGGGTTGAATTATAGAAGTATTCTAAAAGAAGCAACTTGGTCCTCTGTACACACTTTTACAAAGCACAACAAGCCAGATTCCTTCTCCAGGTCTAGGTCACGTCTTGTTAAGGCCATTATCCACAGCTTCCTGGACCCTTCTTTTACGTTCCAGTTATTCTAAGCTATGGAACTCTACCCATACAACTTAGGCAATCACAGTAATGGTCAGTATGGAGAACATAGTACAGCTGTATAAATAAATTTACCATGGCAGTAGATGTTTCAATGATCACTGCTGCAGTAGCCACTCCCTCCATCCCCCTTTTATTCCTGTGTGTGTGTGTGTGTGTGTGTGTGTGTGTGTGTGTGTGTGTGTGTGTGTGTGTGTGTGTGTGTGTGTGTGTGTGTGTGTATATATATATATATTTCTTTTACTTTTTTTTTTTTATCCATAACAATGTTTTCTCAAAGCTCAGCCTCCCTCTGTCAGTTGGCATGAAAGCGCTGAAGGTCTTTTTAGTAAGTGGAAGAAGACCTGAAGCTTTGCAGAATATAAAGCAAATAGCTTAGGCTACTGGAGCAGGGACCATTTGAACATCTACTGTTATAGAAAATGTACCTACACAACTGCATGTGCATATGGATAGTGCAGTGGTGCAATGGTAGTGCTGTCACCTCACAGTAAAAAGTTCTTAGGTTCAATTCTTGGATGAAGTACCTTCTGAGGGGAGTTTGTATGCTCTCTCTCTGCATTCATGTGTGTTTCCTCCCAAGTTTCAAAGACATGCATCTGGAGCATTGTTCTCTGGGCCTCTGCTGAAAATTGACTTCATTCCAAGTCAGACTTTCCCAATAAACAAATGTTAAATAAAACTGTGCTGTCTTAATCCACTTATTTATCCTAGTTATTATAGTGCCTTGTTTGCTACAAAGCATGTTGAAAGGATGCAGGAAAAAGCTGAAGAATAAAATAAAAATATGAGAATAGGTAAGAAAAAGTAATCTGAATATTGTATAAAGTTCAATATGGAGGGAACCAGGGCACTAGGACCCTTTAGCTATTGCACTATTTTGTCTAAGGTCATCTCTCTTTATCACCCCCCACACACACACACACACACACACACACACACACACACACACACACACACACACACACACACACACACACCCTTCCTGTAACTACACTCCCCCCTTTCAAATTCCTGGATCTGCCACTGTGACATTCAAACCTACAAATGTTATCTACATCCAAACTCTAACCTTGTAACTCCTACTGAACACATCTTAACTGTAAAAAAAAAAAAAACACTTTTTCCAGGCAGTGAAAATCCTGATGGGAAATGGTCTACTAAGAATGACCTTGGCTCAGGATTGCAGACAATGAACATGTGCTGCTTATGTAGCTAAACTGTTTTCAAATTCCATTCATATCAGGACTGTGTTCTGACAAATTAACAGTAATTGAGATAATCTATTCCACAGACAGTGGGACAGTGTCACGTGCCATCCAGTTTCTGTGAAGAGAACAATACATGTTGCTGTACATTATGGAAAGGTATGTGTGAGGACCATTGTTCCATGTGAAACTGCACATCACTAATTACATACATACACCTTCCCTGCCCTTCATTGCAATTGTTAGTGTGCCCATCAACGTCCCTCAAAACTTAGAGGCGGAGTCTGTTCTACTATCAACTTCAGTATGTCATGACAAAACAATCCTTCATAGCGTTTTAAACAGAATATAATATTAGCCTAATAAATTGCTCAGACATTCAACAGAATTTAGTAAGATGTAGGATTTTTGCCTGGAAATGTTTGCATAGAAATTTTTATACCCAAGTAGACTCCAGAGAAATTTTCCTCAGGTAGACAGTAAATCTTGGAGGTGTGAAGGGGAAGAAAGAGGTAACTGGGAACATATTTTCTGGGAGTGTGGTGAGTTGGTGGACTTTAAGGATTCCCTGCAGAATGCACTGTCGGAGATGGTGGGTGGGCAGACTGGTCTGATGAGGGAGATGATTTTTCTGAGCTATGACACAGAATCGGAATAGCCTAGACATTGTAAGGCCTTGCTGTGTCTAATAATGGTGGCTACCAAAAAGCAGTTAATCAAAATCTAAACCAACTATACTGGAAGTAGTGAATATAATAGTAGCGATAAAACAACTGGAAGTGAGACCTTTGGAAAATGGTAGAAGCAAATTACACAGGAAAAAATGGGAATTGTGGGAACAATACATAGAAGGGAGGAATGAGTCCGAAATGGTAGCAGGACTTAAGTGAGCTATGTAATGTCTGAGTGAGAAAAATTGAGTAGATTATACATGATGTATAATGTTTGCAACTGGGAGTGTGTCAGCATGGTTTGTGATGTAAAATGCTTGCAACTAGGATTGTGTTGATGTGGTTTATTTTCATTTATATAAATGTATGATTGCCTATGTAGTAAGTGATGGTTTAATGATGATGTTTCTTGTTTAAAAAAAAGCAAGAATTTAATAATTTATGTAATATTGCTTAGGGTAAATGATACACAGCAATATAAGTCAAATATGTTTGTTATGTTAATATAGTTTATATGAATGTAAATTTGTCTATATCACAAGTGATAATTCAATAAAAGTGTTTGAAAAAAAAAATGTACTGGCCCCGATGTTAATTGCTCATGTTGATGGAATGTAATGGATTATGGATATATCAGTAGGAATTCAATGAATACCAGAGTTATTTACAATAATGCTCAGATTATACATTAATATCAATACATGTAAACTGCTTTATTAAAAGAATGCTATGGTATATGAAATCAGTGTAACAGTTTAGGATAAGACCTGGTTTAAAGCAGCAGAAAGCACCTCTGTGCTACCAGGTTTTAACTCAATTCACACCTTTCAGCCCTAGAACATGGACCAAAGTTCCAAAGGTGGTGGTGTTTTCATATTCATAAAGGATATTCACACCTCCAGACTAGTAGCCCAGCATAACGCATCTGAGATACTTCAGGTACAACTAACATTGAGTAAGAAGGTGATTTAGGTCGTAGCCTGCTATAGTTCCCCAACCATGTCCAAAGACTCTCACTCCATGTTCCTAAGCACCCTGGAAACTATTAGGGTCCAACCTAACACTCTCATACTAGGTGACTTCAACTACCCTCCATCAACTGGAAAAACTATTCATGCACCAATACAAAGGCCAAACTCTTCCTGGAATTCATCATTTCCAATGCCTTGGACGAACTCATTCTTACCCCCACTAAAGGAAGCAACATCCTTGACCTGGTTATTACTAACATGGGCAACCATTGCTTTACACAAATAGTCAATTCCTCTCTGATTAGATCCGACCACAAACTAATCACCATGAAAATCCATATCTCACCCACACCCCCCCACAAAGGTAACCACCATAAAAAACTTCTCCAAAACTGACTCCTAAAAACAGAGGTGGCTAACTTCACAGCACCCATATCAGTGGAAAATAGATGCATGACTGCCGAATCATACACCAATGCACTGTACGAACACATACATAAATGCATGGAACTAGTCATACCCAACAGAACCAAGACGCTCTCCACCAAAAAAGGAAGCCAATATGGTGGTCCCTTGCCATTAATAAACTCTACAATAGAAGGAATAAACTGTTGCAGAAAAAGGTGAAGTCCCAAGACTGAAAAAAACTTCCTTATTAGACTCAACAAAAAGTTGAGATCCCTAAACAAAACATCTAAAGCCAGCTATTAAGGCAGAATTGCAGCAGACACTAAAAACAACCACAAAGCCTTCTATACTTATATCAAGAATCTCCATGGCAATACCCAGGTTTGCTCTGAGTTACTTCACAATGGTACCTCCTATACTGAGCCAGCAGATATTGTCAATATACTGGCTGACAGATCCAGTGCCAGCTTTACCCCTCCCCCCAAAGGATCAGTCACAATACCGGAGGAATGCTAGGCACCCAGCATTACTGCAGCACAGGTTAAATCTGCATTGTCCAAGGTCAATAATACAGCTTCCATGGGACCCGACAATATCCCTGGATGAATTCTACATGAACTACAAAGTGAACTGGCACCACATCTGTGTGCCCTGTTCAATCACGGCCTCACCTCAGGCTTTGTCTCTACTGAATGGTGCACTGCTACAGTCATCCCTCTCCATAAAGGGGGAGCAACTACAGACCCTAGGAATTATCACCCCATTAGCCTGATGAAATTATCACCCCATTAGCCTGATGAGTCTGATATGTAAGGCTATGGAGAGAATCATCATGGACCTACTTAACAAGGATACAGGGAATCTCCAAACTCTAGATCCCACTCAGTTTGGTTTTGTGAAAGCTAGATCATGCCTGCTTAACCTGGTTGACTTCTCTGAGTCAGGCACCAGAGCTGTGGATGAGGGCAAGGCAGTTCATACAGCCTACCTCGATCTGGCCAAGGCATTTGATACCATTCCCCACTCAGGAATTATTGATAAACTTACCAAACTAGGCATCACCCCCTATATCACTAGGTAGGTTGCAAACTGGCTCACAGATAGAACCCACAGTGTGAAAGTAGCAGACTCCAAGTCAGACTGTCGACCAGTCACGAGTGGAATCCCACAGGGATTGATCCTAGGTCCTCTCCTGTTTGGCATCTACTTCTCAGAAGTCCAGGCCAACATGGAGGGACTCTGCCTGACCAAGTTCACAGATGACTGCAAGCTGGGAGCCATTATTAACTCCCTAAGTGATGTAAACATCATACAGAAAGGCCTCACTGAGACCAATGACTGGTGTCAAAACCATGGTCTTAAGCTTAATGCCAGAAAATATGTCATCACCCCCTTTGGGAAAAACTCAGTTCCCACTAATTACCACATCGATGGGATCCCACTGAACACTGAAGGCATTATAAGAGATCTGGGGACACAGGTTGACAGCAACCTCTCCTTCGAGCACCACACTGCCACTGTGGTCAGAAAGTCCTATGCGACACATCTCATTACCAAGGGTTTTGCATCCGGGAAGAAAGAGGTCATCATCTCTTTCTACTCTTCCCTCATTAGGCCAATCATCAAGTATAATGCCCCATTTGGCATGTACCTCACTAGACACATGCAACAGCTAGAAAGCCACAAATGTACCTCACAAAGAGGATCCTAGGCCTTAAACACCTGTCCTACATGGACAGACTCAAAAAACTCCAACTATTCTTTGTCTCATATCGTCTACTAAGAGGCAATCTCTGCTTGACTTACAAAGCCATGTCTGACCCAGCTCTGTTAGAAATGCTACTTCTAAAGAAATTCCAATCCCTCTACACCACACATTCCAGACACCCCAACCTCATTACCAAAATCAATAGAACATGCAGAAGGGACAGGTTCATAACCCAGTGACTGCCCATGCTCTGGAATAGACTTCCCATACATATCAAGCAGAGCAACTCACTGGGCCTCTTCAACAGAAATCTTGATGAGTGGATGGGAAATAGAAAGTTCACCCCAGGGATCACTCCACTGGCTCTACTTGACAGAGTCACTGGAAACTGATGTCAGGTGGCACGATGCCAGGGTACTTCTGTGGGCTCGGCTTGTAAAGTCTCCAGGGCCATTAGCCTAGTACACACCTATGAACCTATCTATGTTTCCTCTTCCAAGACTTGAGCACACAGAGCACACAAAATGTAGACCTGTATCCTTACAAGCTGAGCTAGCACTCAGCACATGCTGCTTGTAAGCAAACAGGTACTTCTCTGCAAACTGTTGTTCAACAACTTATGTTATCAGACCATTACGGATTAAGAGTTATTCGTAGAAAGAATAGATCAGTGAGCCATTACCATGCACAACATAAACATTAATATAAAGTATTGCAACATGTTTTTTTTTTAAATGATATGGGTGAAGTTAACCAAGGTAACAGGTTCTCTTATGTAGTTTGGAACTCACGGCACACCAACATTTACACATGCTGGCCATTTGCTTTACAGGCTGAGCTAACAATCAGCCAGGCTGTCATTGTAGACAATGTGTACTGCAGATGCTTCTTAGAAATCCTATAGTGAACAGCAGAATATGGGCAATGCATGCAATTTTAACAACTCATAGTGAAGACATAACATCTGTCAACACATAACTCAAAAATATGTTTAACCAATGGTATGGGCATTCATTTTTACATTAAATAATCAGGTATGTGTACTTGTGTAAGAAGAATGATGTAAATAAGTCATATATGTGTTTGTCTTCCACCTTATAATGGTCCAATATAGCAATAACCCATGCATGGGTGTGAGTAATGCTGGTGATGGCCACGGGCAACCGTGGGTAACATTAACCACACCACCAGTGGTATAGTTATTATATTATGACATTATTTAAGAAAAGAAACTACTTTTCTTAAATAATGGCATAGTATAATGCCTGTTTACTGCCCCTCCGCAGATGTTTGGCATCCGGCAGTTCTGTTCTACGATGTACGCCTGCACAGTACATCAGGCACATGAGCAAACAACAACGAAAAGCAAGATCTCCGCTTTTTTTGTTTTAAGCTATGTTAAATGGGTTTAACATGCGGAGACAAAAAATAAAACGGGAATGTGTCGTGTTTTATTTTAAACTGTCTCGTTCGCTATGTTAAACCCATTTAACAGAAACAGCAAAAAGCAATGGAGATCTTGCTTTCTCCGTTGCTTTTTAAACCTGTTAGGTGGTTTTAGCATGGACAGCTTTGAAAAAAAGCAGCGGAGGAGATCTCCGTTGCTTATTTTAAACCTGTCTCGCTATGTTAAACCCATTTAAATAGAGACAGACAAGTTTTTAGAGTTACTAATGGAAAAAAGTCCGGGCTAATCGACCTTTTCCATTAGTATAACTCGATGAACAATGTGCACTGGCCAAAATCAGTGGCACGCTTTGGGGTCATGGTATAATATGCGATACAGTGGGACTATCATGAAAAACTATGGAATACACAGACATCCATGAGCTAATTCACACAGCAGTTAAAATATGTTTTTAAAAATGTGTATGATATATATGGGTCAAATAAATGTCGGTAAAATCCATAGAAATACGAAGGAAAATGTAGAATATTGTTACTCACTGTGGGGATCTATGGGCTTCTTCCACACCTTGTTGACCCTCCTTCAAAGCTCGGCTGCATCCCTCCAGTGCAGGTCATTATAACAGTGAGGAACCTGTACTCCAGTGCCTTAGATCCCCGTCCTCCACTGGTGCTCCATCACAATCCGGTTTCACATGTCAGTCATAGTGAAGTTCCTGGGCTTAGCTATCATCCTCTGCTCCATTGTGGCACATACTGTCAACATCTGGGTTGCCTCCTCTTCGGTCCAATTGGGAGCACAGACACATTGCAGGTTCCTTGAATTCATACCTCTCAAGTGTATCCCATTATGAGGAACATTCCTCATTTTAAGTCCAAAAAAGCCTATGTTCCTCACAGTTCTACATTGAAAGGGTCCATCACTCATTTAGTGTTATGAATTTTTTTAGCTGATGTCCATAGTAAATAGTACTGAATTACATTGATTCATCAAAATAACTTTTATTAAGTATAAAGTAGCACCTTTTAAACATCTGTGAGCTCCCTGGTTGAAGTTGTTAGCAAGTTGTTAATAGGTGTTCCACATTTTGCTCATTTGTTCCACATTATGAGATATAATGTTCCTCATTTTGGAGACTGAAGGTTGAGAGCTATGCTTGTAGTCACCATCACAATTTTCAGTTATTGGAAATCTGAAAAACATGAAAACAGAGAAATGCTCACTGAGGTACCACTCATTTCACAGTTAGCAATGGTTTGGTCAGTAAATTTATTAAAATCAGTATTTGAAAGTGGAGCTGATGCATGCATTTATGATTATTGGAAGATAATGGGCATGTGCCACACAGGGTGCCATTTATTGATACCTATTGAGTGTTTACACGATACACCTGGTTGTTTAGGTGAATAACAGTGATTTACATGGATGTGCGCAAATGAGATTCTAAAACCTTGAATTTTAATTAACCTCTTTAATTATGAATAGTGCAAATGGTACCTAAAGCTATGTGCACACAAAGTGCACTTTGATTCTGTGAGTCTCAGTGAGGGGTACATTGACAAATGGTGGAATTTCTGTAGTGGTAATTAGTACATCTGTTACAATTTATCTTTTCAAAAGGTACATGTTTAAAGTTGTGTTTAATCAAAATGTTAATTTTAACAGGAGTTGTTAAAAGTTTCTGGAGTCATGTTTTCTGGAAATTTATGCATGCAGGTGTTGGTTTACCCTAGTAAACCACTCCCATGCTTTTAAACAGGTATATAAATGGAATGGTGAATTTCTACAATTTATTCTGTTTCTTCAGCTACTATTTAGATTGCTTGTTTGTGTTCAACTTGAACTAGCTTGTACTTCCCTACTTTCATTATTGGCTTTATACTTTGGAACGTTTTTAAAGAAAGCATTTCTGCCACCTGTTATTAGGTGGGATATTCACAGTATGTTTTTTATTAGGTGCCTGAAATCTAGGGAATCTTAAATCTTCCACACACAGATGTTTCCTTAATATTTATGCTTCTTCTAAATATTTTAGTTCAGTCCCATATGCAGTTGTACAGACTTCCACTAAAAAAAGATAGCAGTATATGAAGGAGGATTTATGGATCATTCATAATTCTTGCAGTAATTCCTTATACATTGAGGTCTAACTACAGAAACACAGAAATCTGCATATTAAGACAGTATCCGTGTTTAGTATGTGATGATGATCTTAGGATATTTCTTAAATCATGTTTTCTAAAACAGTGTTAAAACATGTGCTGTTGCTGTTAATGCTATTTCTTCAGTGTTGCTTCATAACAATGGTGTTATCACAATTGTCTCAATTTACTACAGATATCTATTGCCTATGGATCCTGAGGTATTCCAATGCATTCCATAAGTTATTTAATTGTTAATGAATGTATTATTTTAATGTGAAATATAAGCATACTCTGCTGGCATGATGCTGTTGTCTTTGAACCTCCTTTCACCATATACGTAGTGTCAGGAGTTCAAACAGATGGTGCAAGTTATGTTAATTTTACAAATGTATGAAGGAATTGTTTATACTTATGTTGACTTTACAGATGTTGTATGAAGTAATTGTTTATACCTTGTACATGTTCATGTTAATATTTCTCACATGCAGTTTATACAGATTTTTGCATTACACAGGAATGCATAGTGTTTATTTTGACATATGCTGTTCACAAAATCAAATGCATAAATGTGTTCAACCATGACTATTATCATGTGTGCATCAATGTTTTTCAGATGGCCAACTGTCCTGGGGGTGACAATGTTTCCCCCAGGAAAATAACATCATCATCATTGATGCTCTCCTCCAACATGTAAGGAGACTCCTGACTCTTGGGCTATTCAGCAGATATTGTGAGGAGAAATGAAATCTGGACAACCTCACCAATATAATCAATGCAAATGGAGGACACAACCCATCACATGTGGCCTGTAGACATCACAGCTCAGACATGATTCTTCACACAGCCAACAGATTGACATGTTATGACAGATCAAGGGTTGCCACAACTGGACCAGCATTAACCCCCCCCCTGACGACATCACAATTTTTTGGCCTCACAGCATAGAGCAAGAGGGGAGTGATGAATATCTGGTCATGGGATTAAAGCTGGAGTTCCAGGATGGACATGTATGTATCCATGTTCAGTACAGGGATAAGTATTTTGACAATCACTGCATATTAATTAAGTATACACATTCACGTATTCCTGCATTTGATTTACAGCAGCAGAGTTGAGCCATTAACACACTTCTACACAAAGTAAGGGTGATGACCACAGGTATAATTACATGTATCGGTAGATAGAGCGGTGCAAACTGCAGTTATAATTTGTATTGCACTAATATTCACAGGCCCATCTACTTTGGGCCTACAGCAGGGAACAGTAGGGGAGTGCCTCTATACTGTTGTTGGTGCCCACACCTCATGTAATGGAATTGCTGTTTACTGCTACATTGTTGTTTCCATAACCTTGAACACTACAAGTACATCCAGTGGAGGGGCAAGCCACACATTATCAAGTGCAGGAAGACGAAATATGTTACAGTGGCCTTGTCAGAGCTTTCCACAATGTTTAGCACATCTGGTGACTGACATCTTTGTCAATATTTCTCAATACTGACCTTTTTTGGTGTACAGTTGCAATATACATCATGTGAGTATTTGGAGCCCATATTACTGTGCTGTATTTGGGATTTTGTCAGTATTAGGTCTGATAACTACATGACTGTACTGCCTTTCTGTTTACTTTCCCACTGCAGGATCCACAGTACAAACCACAACTTATATACAGCAGGCTTCCTCAAGTGCATATACGAGTGGTATGTGTATGTCACACATTCAGCATTTTTACAAGTGTGTTCACCTGGTAAATGTTATGAATGATGTGATCCATAATGTCTTTTTCCCTACACTAGTTAAAGTTCAGCACAATGGCTCAACAACATCTCATGAGTGTTTGCCAGGTGTGTTGTTATGATTTATGTATCACATATGTCATGTATGTTGGCCTTGTTAATATATAACATATAGTTATGGTATGTACATTCTGTAAAACATACATACATTAGACCGCAAGTGATGCAAGTAGTATTTGTAATGTTGCAGTGAAATATATATGCCAATTGTCTTTTATATTCATCATGTACTGTAGGCACATTGTCCTGATCTGTGTCTTTGTATCTTGTAGAATATCAACTGTCTGTATCATCCTGCAGCCCCTCCAGCAACCATGATGTTGCTCATGATGTGTCTTGGCATGGTTGCATGACCCCTGGCACAGAGGACTTTGATTTGTTTGGAGAGTCCATCCATGAAGTTGACATGGATGTTGCACCAGATGTATCCTCAGATGTGGAGGGCCAACTGTAGACACATTCATAGGAAGATGACACAGTGGATGGTGAACAGGGTGAGGCCATTGATCAACATACCATAGTTGGGAACATTGTTGCTGGCAGATCCACACAACAACCAGACACATGGTGTCACCATAGCTGTAGGCAAGCAGATGTTGGACATGGCCAGTGTCAGAGGGTGTCCTCCTCCTGCCATAGGCAAATTAACAGGCACAGCTATGGGATCATTCAGACATCCATGCACTTGCCCGTGCCACAAATTATGTGGCACACCAGCTTTGTGTCATGCATGAAGGACAACAACACAGACACACTGAGATTATGGCTGCATTGTCTGCTCAGAATGAGTCTGCTAGCTATGGTATGGTCAGTGGAAAACCTGGCCTCTACAGTACTGCAACAGTGTCATAACATTTTTTTGTGTTCCATGACTATGCAAAGCAAATAGTAAACTGTGAGAGGCAGGCCGCATGTCCGCAGAACCACCATTGGAATTGTGAATCCTTGTCTGTAGTCCAACCTGCACAGATGTCATCTGCTGGCACATCTGCTAAGGTCCCTCCAGTCACAAGGCCTTCAACCTGCAGTCATGCTCCTTCATCTGAATATGGTGTGATAGCCCCATCCATCAGCTCTGTGGAGCAACCAAGGCAGGATGTGTCTGTATGTGATTGTGGCAGGGGGGACCATGGTGTGAGACATTAGTGAGGTTGACCAAGACTGAGTTAGAGTGTATCCAACAATATAGTGCACATGGCTGACTCATATTATTTCAATACCACTGTACTGTGATGGATCTAGGACTATTAAATGAAAGTTCAATAGTCTGAATCCACAATAACCGAATGCACTTTAACGAAAGTGCTTTCACCGAAAAAGCGCTTTCGTTAAAGTGTGTTTGAAAAAAAATAAAAACAATAACTCTTCTTCTATGCAGGGGGGCAAGCCCCCCTGCACCCCATGTGTGTGGGCCGTGCCCCCCACACCCCCCTACTTTTATATTCTCACTCCAAGGTCGCACTACAGTGGGGAAAAGAGAATTCTTCCTTAACCGCACTGTAGTGCGACCGGCACAACCAACATACATAACCAAAAGTGCTGTTTTGGTAAACAGCACTTTCGGTTATGTATGTTTGGTGATTTCTGTTTCGGCAGAAATTGCCGTCGGTGATCTGTACAGATCCCACTGTGATATGTGTTTCTGAAATAAGAATGTCTACATTATGTTGTGCATGATTTCTATTTTTTTGTGTTATGATATTGTACAAATATGTAACTGTAGCACTAATGTGTGCCCCTTAGTGACAAAACAAATGGAGTGTGAATACATACCTGTGTCAGTGGTGCCCTGAGTTGATGTTTTATTTTTGACCCATTTGCATATGTTCATGCTTGAATATGTTACGCCGAGGTTATGTGTGATGCTCAGTGTGTACAGCTAGTGGGTACTCACCATTAGATGCAATCTGTGTTGCTGTGATGGGGCAATACCTGAACATCAGTATATACATCTGTGTACTCCTATACATGTGGCTTGTCATGACTCAAATGTCTGGATCAGATGTTGCTGTCTAGCCTGGGCCTGCACTTGTGTTCA